>NW_008470522.1:0-1053 GCF_000622305.1 Nannospalax galili | reverse complement strand
CAACAGGTCTCCTTCCATTCTGTGTGCCAGGGTTTCTGATCTGAAACACTGCACAGGCCTTGGTGTGTGAACTTCGAATTCCATCTTGTTGAGTTGCATGCAACATTCCAACCTCTAGAGGTAATTTAGAACTTGGCTCAGTTGCTGGTGTTTGCCCTGATGCCATCTACCTCTCAGTCCTGTGTATATCTTATGTGCATGGAAGAGTAACCTGGCGAGGACCCATGATGGCAGCTGGCTGGGGAGTGGAAGGTGCAGACTTCTGCCACATGCTCCAAAGAGGAGGGGTCAAGCTTTGTGGGTCAGACAGTCTGTGTCCCAGCCACTCAACTGAACTGTGCCTCTCTGGTCATTAGTAGCCATTGACAACAGGGCAGCAAACAAGCATGGCTTCATCCCAGCGACACTCTACATATGGATGCTGTCATGTGAGTGTTACATGTTGTGAAATACTGCTCTCGATTTCTTTTCTTCAGCCATTGGAAATGTAAAATCTCTGCTTAATGTACAGGCCCTCCAAAAGACGTGGCAGGATGGATCAGGCCTCCTGGTTGTATTTTACCAACTACTGTCCTCAGGGATTTCTTCAGGGAAGCTGGGGAAAATGGGCTGAGATTGGCAAAGAGAAATGGTGGAGGAGGGGGAGAAATCCACCTTGCCATGTGAGAGGGCTGTGGGATATTGTGGTTGGGGTTGGAACGAGAAAGGAAGAGGAGGTCATGATGTGGTTCAGATAGTAGAGTGTTTGGCTAGAGCACAGAAATCCCTGTGTTTGATCTGGGACACCACATAAGCCAGGGATGGGGGCATGTGCCTGTACTCAACCCAGGCAGTAGAGGCAAGAGGATCAGAAGAACTTCAAGGTCATCCTTAGCTTTACAGCAAGTTCAAGGACAGCCTTGAATATATGAGTCCCTCTCTTAGGAGGTGGGGGAGAGGGATAAGAGAAGAGAGGGAGAGAGGAGGGCATTCCATGAAGCAACTGTGGGGACCTTGCTGATCACAACTCCTAGGTTACATGTAGAGCATACGACTGAGGAAATTGCAGGAGGG
>NW_008470521.1:0-1053 GCF_000622305.1 Nannospalax galili | reverse complement strand
TGGGTTCAGTTTCCAGCACCCACATGGTGGCTAACAACTATCTTAACTCCATCCGATACCTCCCTTCTAGCCTCCAGAGGCATTGCAGTGCAAAACACTCATAAAATAGAATAAATTAAAAAAAAAAAAAGAACTTTTGGAATACATTTTCTTTTGGGCAACACTGGGGATTGAACCTAGGGCCTTGCACATACTAGGCAAACACTCAACCACTGAGCTATGCCCCCAGCCTAGACCACCAGATTCAACACCGGTGTATCTTTCTGAATTAGAGACATTCTGATGACAGTCCTTCGTCATCTCCACTTACCTCTGGAAGAGCTGTTGGGAACATAAACCACAAAGGCTGCCTTAGGAAGGAAACGTGTACTCTTAGGAGCCCTTATTAAGGGAATTTTAGGCACAGAAATTTTATTGAACCCAACCCAGTGGCAAACAGAAAAAGATTTGTTAGATTGTCAGTGGGCAAAGGTTTATTATAGCCGTTGGTGGAATAAACAGTGGCCGGTTTCTGCCAATTTTTATGGAAATAACGTTTTTTAACTTTTAAATGTGAGTTGCAAACCAAAGCTACTTTGGTTTAAAAAAAGTTCAATACTTAAACTGTGGGGGGAAGGTGGATTGGAGCCAGAGACAACATTTTTATTTAATAGTGTTTGAACATGGGACGGCAGCGCAGTTTGTAGTGAGACTCTGAGAAGAAACCACAACTAATCGTTCATCGCAGCTGTCTGAGCTCTTGATCATCTGCCATCCCCCAAACAGCGACTTCTTGTTTCTGGTGATTCCAGGCTTGAATGACCCAGTGTGGAGAGTCGAAACTATGTACAAGGGGGTGCGGTGGGGGGAACCTTAAGTGAGCCTCAGTCAAAGGTTTTATGTTTTGGCCTTCCTGTCTGCAGCCAGGAGCAAGACCAGGCCCCACACCTGGCCCTGTAGCATGGTCCTGCATGGGAAGGCACCAGGGTGGCTCAGGTTTGCCTAGACAGACCCTCTCACACCCCAGATATGAGTCAGGAGTAGCAACATTTTCTCTCCAGGTAGGCTCATGAG
>NW_008470520.1:0-1053 GCF_000622305.1 Nannospalax galili | reverse complement strand
ATTACCCAGGTTCCAAGTCTTTACCATCTCTGTCTCTCTATCTCTACACTACTAGAGTAAAACCGTCAGAATGTAGTGTCCCTGGAATGGTGTTCATGTGCCACTCATGTTCTCACAGCCATGTTGTCCTGGCACTGAGTACCAGCGATAGAGGTAGGGAATGGAAAGGACCGTCTAATCGTAAGCAGTGTGGGAAAGCCTGCCATCACTCGCCTTTCAAAGACATGAAAGGCTCACTCCGGAGAGAACCCCTATGAACACAAGGATTGTGGAAAAGCGTTCCGTTCTCTTACGAGCCTTAGAAAACACAGGAGAGTACACACTGGAGACGGACCTTATAAATGCCAGGTGTGTGGGGAAGCCTTCTGCTCTTCCCATTCACTTCCAGTACATGAAGTGACTCATAGTGGAGGAAAACATGGGTGTAAGGAATGTGGGAAAGCCCTTGTTCATTTTTAATTTTCACAAGTAAATGAAAAGGTTGACACTAGAGAGAAACTCTGTACAGCTAAGGAACGTGGAGAACGTCAGTTGGGAGCACAGGCATTCAGAGACTCGGGGTGAAGCACACTAACCGTAAAGCATATTATTATGTTAAATGGTATGTGCGATCATCTTCAGAGTCCTTCATAGTCCAGTTCACTTCTAGTGCGTGATTGATCAACTCAGGGAACCAGAAAGA
The DNA here is from genome assembly GCF_000622305.1 of Nannospalax galili. Lineage (NCBI taxonomy): Eukaryota > Metazoa > Chordata > Mammalia > Rodentia > Spalacidae > Nannospalax > Nannospalax galili. The sequence goes on along the minus strand of NW_008470520.1, from coordinate 371 downwards.
CTATGACTGTAGACTATGGTTTAGTCTCCGTCACTTTCAGATAGAAGCCTTTGGTACTGAAGAGATGCCTGATGAGTAAAAGGAAAAACCTTCAAATTCTCAGTTCCTTTCCTTCTCAAGCAAGAGCTCGCACTGAAAGGAATCTTATGCAGGGAGTGCTCTTAGCCGTAGAGCCATCTCTCCCCTTTCTGGTGTTTTCTTTATGCAGCAGCAAGTGGGTTTAATAAGTAGGATGTTTTCCTTAAGCGAGTCGGTACAATTTTTCTCTTTCTATTTTGATGTTTGTGGTGTATGAATGAGTTAAAGTATATTTATTATACGTTAGGTTTACTTTCTATGTAGTTGTTATGATAGTAATGAGCTATTCGTAA
>NW_008470519.1:0-1052 GCF_000622305.1 Nannospalax galili | reverse complement strand
TTTTAAATATATAAAAATTATATTGTCTGAATTACATTTAAGCTATTTCACAAAACAGAATAAAAATGAAAAATATCTAGATCTTAGTGTTATTAGTTTTTGAGGTTGTGTGTTAGATATTCTCCCTATTCCTCCCTCTCCCACATAGATAATTGTCTTTACTGAATTGCTCTTTGGTGAGATTGCAATGAATAGTTGCTATCTGAAACACCTCCACAGGAGGTAGCTCCTGTACTGTATTGGTGACTAGAGATATGTATTATATCAGAAAGTAGCATCTTGATGCAGATGAATAACTGGGGAATCCTTGACAGATCTTAGTATGAAAGAAATTCCACTTCTGTTGGATTTTTATCTGCTAGGATTTTAATTATATAAACTGTAACTTCAATATTATGTAGCCTTGTAATTCATCTCAAATATCTTCTTAAATATGTGTACTTTAAGTCAATAACCCCACATTCTAAATTTTAGTTTACTTTTTCAACTCAATTAAAAACTGAAGGAACGAAGCTCTGTGAGACTGCAGAGTCTCGTGTTTCTGATGAAATTCAGCATGCAATATGGTTGGTTTTACATTTCACTGTCTTTCATAGTTATGAAATTTGAGGAGACTTCACTGGTAGTGAAGTAAATGTGATGATCTCCTTGCTCTCTATCTGACTGTATTGGATATATCATAGAGAATTTGCCAAATAACAGAATTTACCAGCCAGAGTGTTTACTGGGTCTGCACCACTGGTAAGGCACAGCTGCTGATTCTCTCCCTTGCTGGCAGCAGTAGTTCCCATGGCAATTTTTCATTATTCAAGAGCAGTCTTACCTACTTCCCCAAGTTAACATAGATATAATTCGTTTTATGTTCCTAATGGAAAAGCAAACAGTTTGGAATCACAATCATGTAATAACATCATGCATCCCTAACAAGTTATTAGAGTTCAAGTGTAAATACAGGTTTCAACACATGATTATTAAGACATCTTTGGCAATTCTTTTGATTATTATGAGTATATAGATGTGAAATATCTACTTCAAAGCCTGGGATTTTTTTT
>NW_008470518.1:0-1052 GCF_000622305.1 Nannospalax galili | reverse complement strand
GGACAGAAGAGGCTTTCAGATCCCTGGAACTGGAGTTCCAGACAATCGTTAGCGGTCATGTGGGTGCTGGGATTCGAATCTGGGTCTTCTACAAGAACATTCGTGTTCTTATCTGCTGAGCCATCTCTTCAGGCCTCTGTGACCAATCTTTAATCTTGACTAAAGTACTGTTGATGGCTATGATACATTTAATCTTGATTTTCTATAACTGAGTTTCATGTACAATTGCTATATAGTTTCTATGCATCTCATTCTATTTCTCTTATTGTTAGAATTTAATATTTGCATGGTTTATTTCTTGTGATAAACCAAAAATGTGCATTACTATTAATAGACTGCATGTTATTCAGCCTCTTAATTTTTAATGCCATTTTAATTTATAGAAAACCATTCAAGGTAAAACTACTTTTAATGTTTTCCTAAGTATTCTTCCCTTTTGACAGTTTCTTAGGCTTTCTTTGATTTAAAAAAATATTTATTTTATTTATGTTTGTGTCTGTTCTTGTATGCTAATGTATATGCAGCTGTTGTTGTGGAAGTCAGAAGAGGGACTGGATTGTCTGTAGGTAGAGTTATAAGCAGTAAGCTATCAACTTGGATGCTGCAAACTGAACTCCAGTCCTCTACAAGAGCATCAAGCTCACCTACCCACTGAGCAATCTCCCCAGGCTTGACTTGCTTTGCTTTTGATGACTTTGAGTATTTTGAGGAATTCTTGGTGGTATTTTATAGGATTTCTGTCCGCTGGGCTATTCCTAGTGCTTTCTAATGATCTAGATTGTGGTTACTTACTTGGAAGACAAGGTCATAGGATAAAGTTTCACAACATACCAAGATATTTATTATTGCAAAGGCATGTTGTTGGGCAGGGCATGGTAGTGCACACCTTTAATTTCAGTACTCTGGAGGCAGAGGCAGGTGCATCACTGTGAGTTCAAGGCCAGCATGGTCTACATAGTGAGTTTCCACAAAATCCAAAGGCATGCTGTTGAAGACATTTACCTGAATTACTTGCCTGATCTTGCTGGTCAGGATTTTCCAATGGAAAGACT
>NW_008470517.1:0-1052 GCF_000622305.1 Nannospalax galili | reverse complement strand
GTAACCCTCTTGGAAGATGTGTGAAGTGGAAGGCACCTTGCGACTCTCCCAGGAAGAAAGGAAGGGAGGGAGAAAGGGAGAAAAGGAGGGAAGGAGAGAAGGAGAGAAGGAAGAAAGGAAGGAAAGAAAGAAAGAAAGAAAGAGAAAAGAGAGTATAGGCCAGTTAAATCCTTGTGAGTGAGAAGCACAGGGGAGCAATGCTGGGAGCCAGGGAGAAAAAGATGGAAGGATTGGAGACTGAGACTAAGGAAGGGCACAGTTTGGCAAAAGAGAGTGGGCAGGGCCATCAGTGGCTCAGCAGATAAAAACCCTTGCTGCATAGACCTGACAACCTGAGTTCCATCCCCAGAGTCCACAGTGGAAAGGGAAAATCAACTCCAAAAAATGGTCCTCTCATCTCCACATATATACACCTGCATGTGCACACACATAAACACACAAAATAATATTAAATAAAAATTAAAAATAATATTGAACAAAAAGAATTTTAGCTAAGAGAGTTCAGCTTGCTACTTATGTCCAATTTGAGAACAATAGGATAAAAATCAGTACAAAACCATAAAGACGTTCAGATACTTGGTACCTATGATAGTATTATTAAAAATTGAACTCAGGTCTTCTGCCAGGAGTAGTACAAGCTCCAACTGCTGAGTCACCTCCCAGCTCCCATTTGCTCATTATTTAAACCAGTTTAGATCAAGTTTCTGTTACTTGCCACTGAAGGACTTTAAAATTTTTTGGGGGGCAGAGGGATAGAATGACCATGTAATTTATTATCACAACTTAGCAAACACAAGAAATGAGCATAAATTGTATGTACTTTTTTCTTTTTTAAATTGATTTTTTTGAAATTTCATACAATATATTTTTAAATAAATTTAAATTCTAATTACAGCTTCACAATTTGTAGCATATTACTTAACCTCTCTGAATCTTAGACTTTATTTTTCAGTCCAGAAAAATAATATCTCATACTCTATCTGATAAAAATAATAACTGGAGGGACTGGAGAGATGGCTCAGTGGTTAAGGGCATTGACTGCTCTTGCAGAG
>NW_008470516.1:0-1052 GCF_000622305.1 Nannospalax galili | reverse complement strand
CATCCAGGTGTGGACTGGAGGGGTCATGCTTCCCAACAGAGGAAGCAGAAAGCGTCTTCATGGGAAAGGGAAGCACAATGACCAGAAGGCTTGAGCCACAGATACACGGGGAGGAGAGGCATACTGGGGGATGACGCTGAAGTGGGGGGAGCCCTGGTCTGGGGCAAGGAACTCCTCTAGGATGGACAATTCCAGATGCCAACTTGAAGGGCTGAGGGAGGGCCAGGTAACTGGCAAAGCATTGTGGGCATGTATGTGAGAGACTGATGTTTGAATCACGGAATGGATGGAGGAAGATCCATCCTCAGCCAGTATGGACCAATCGTTTCTGAGTCTGGACTGAATGAAGAGGCAGAGAACAGGGCGTCTGTCTTCTGCCCTTCGACACAGAATTCCAGCTCCCCCAGCCTTGGACTCCAGGACTTGCTGTACCTGCTGCCCCGGACCCCTCTCCACACTACCTGGTTCCCAGGCCTTCAGCCTTAGACTCAGCTTCACCTCACCCACTTCCTTGTTCCTGGGCCTTCGGTAGTGAGCCGAGCCACACTCGCACCGCCTGGCTCTCCAGACAGTGGGTGGCCTGTTGGACTTCTCAGAGTCCACAGCTGTGTCAGCCAATCTTCTCCTAACTCCCTGTATATCCACTCTCTCTTTATGTCTGTATGTGCCCGTGTTCCTGTGTCCACATCCGTGACTTCATATGCATGCTACATCTATTCATACAGAATCCCTGTTGCTTCTGACGCTGGGGAACCCTGACTAATCCACCCTCGAGACTAAGGAGGAGCTGCAGAAGCTGTGGACGTGACAGACAAAGACCCAGACCCAGGAATGCCACTGAAAAGATACGGTGTTTCAGGTGAGCTGGGGTTGGTGCCATTGACTCTCCAGAGAGCTCACCTGACTGGCTCTGGCGTGGAGTACGGCGGGTGGCTCAGCACCTCGGATAAGCAAGTATCATGCTTAACTCAGAGACTGGATGGTCTGCTGCAGCCATCCTGGAGATGGGGAGACAGACACATTTTAGAAAGATTGGGGATAAGGTTGCTATT
>NW_008470515.1:0-1053 GCF_000622305.1 Nannospalax galili | reverse complement strand
TTTTTTAAATCATAAGATGTTATTAAACTTATTTATCTTATTCTCTTTAACCATATAATAGTTATTGCCATCAACAACTCTATAAGTGCATGGCATAATACCTGAAGAAAAATTTGACCTAAAAGGGATGTTCAGACTCTTCAGGAGCAGAGCCCTGCTAAATGTCCATCATGTTTAAATACTAGAACAAAACTTTTTCGTATCATCAGTCTCAACTACCTGCTTCAGATTATGCTTGACTTTAGAAAACTTTCTAAGAACAATTGAGTATTATTTTTCTTAACAAAAGACCCAATTTTAGTTATTTTTTTTCATTAAGCCAGGGCAGTTTAAAGATAAGTTGATATGACTTCTCTTATGAGCAGAAATCAGTGAGAAGTTTAAATGTCCTTCTCCAGCTTCAAAAGTTATGTCCACTGGAAACTCCTTTGAAAGAGCAGCAAATCACCCCAAACACAAAAGAACACAGTGTGTGGTGTCTGCCAGCTCTCAACCCCAAATGCTTTTCTTGAATGGCTTAACAATATCCTTCAATGACAGCAGAAATACGAACAGATTTTACAGATCCAAAGCGCAGGTAACAGCTACAATTATACAGGAGCACAACAGCAAGCAAGCCAGCAGGAGAAAAGCTTCCTAAAAGGGAGGAAAATATGTAGGGAAAAATGGTCACCTCTAAAGTTGTGAAAGAGAAACAGAGGTGACAGAGAGTGCTTTAAAATCCTCATCAAGTTTGCAAATGTAATGATGGACATGGAGAAAGTTATAATGGGGCTTCTAGGTCACATTTCTCATACTCTTGAATTTATGACAAGCTCTTACCTGATATTTTTCAATTCTTTCAGTACACCAAATATTATGCTTTTTAAAATAGTGGCTTCAAGATTGACTTTTATGATCTTCCTGAACTAAAAGACATTTGCTCCAAAATTGAATTGCGAGTACATCATAAACAGAAGTCTGTGAGAGACTTTTACATATTGCTTTTTGAGCCATAAAGGACCAGGTGGTCACCATACAAATAGACCTGAATGACTGCCAGGGATGTACAGA
>NW_008470514.1:0-1052 GCF_000622305.1 Nannospalax galili | reverse complement strand
AAAAAAAAAAAAAAGTTTAATTTGAGCATAATATAAATGGGAATGCAAAATGCTAATTCATACCCTTGTGTCAAATTTCTAGCATAGGAGAGAATAGGTACATAAAAATTCTTTGAACATGGTAGACAAAGGAAGGGAGAGGAAACACTCTGCACAGAAAACGAACTGACAGCACCTCATGGTTAATGAAAAACACATACTAAGCTTACCTTTACTAAGCTCTGCACAGGGCTAGAGGAGGGGTGCCTGCTTCGCCCTCCTCCTGCTAGGCACTGCAGATTTCACACATCAAAGGTGGCCCTGCCCTGTGTCCCTGGTGCCTTCTGACAAGATAGTCACAAACTAGCCAGGCCAGCAACAACTCTGGTGCCACAAGGTGGCACAAATTGCAGGGTTTGCCCTGTTATTTATTTGGCTTTGTCCACGGTACATTGCTCGCTCCTTTTATGATGAAGCAGAGGCTTGTAATACACTCCTCCCTGAGTCATTTGTCACCACACATAGGGTCATTTGAGTTACATGTCCTCTGGCAGAGGTTAAGCAAGTCTCACTCTGCCCTGACAGCATCATATTTTCTTTATGACCTTGGCCCTTCTTAACGTCTTGTGCTCAGGTCAGTCTTTGAAGTAGTTGCTAAGGAACCAAATCATGAAATTGGGTAAAAGCATCAGGCTGTATGACCAGTTCCTTAAAAGGATGTGTTACAGTCAACAAAAATAAAATAAATAACAGTGAGTGGGGTTTTGAGAAGTTAGACATAGGATGTTGAGCCACGGCAGCTCGATGGATCTGAGAGGGGAAAGAACTCTGAGACGGAGTCTTCAGGGCAGGGCTGCTTTTCCCCCTGGTGGTGCCCTGGAGCTCTGCATCCCAACCCCTCCCTATAGCAGGAATTAAAACTGGGTTGCAGCATTGGTCGTGAGAGTTGTGCTGTCTGATTATGACTCACCACCATCCTTACCCCATGCACTGCAGGCTCTCCCTCCTCCAACTCATCCTTCCATGACTTCCTTCCTTCTTTTCTTGTTCCTTCTTTCCCCCCTCCCTCCCTT
>NW_008470513.1:0-1028 GCF_000622305.1 Nannospalax galili | reverse complement strand
GTGTGTGTGTGTGTGTGTGTGTGTGTGTGTGTGTGTGTGTTTGTGTATGAACACTCCATGACTCCATGGTGCACATGTGGAGGTCAGAGGACAACTTTGTGGAGTCGGTTCTCTCCTTCCGCAATTTTACATGGAGTTCAGGGTTTGAACACAGGCTCAGCAAGTGCCTTGAGCTGTCTCACGGGCCCCGTGCAATGCCTATCATGAATCCTCGCTGCATGCTGGCTTTGTCTGTGTATGTGAGTCTAGTAGAATAAGCCTCTTAGGCGAAGACCACACCTTCATCACCTTTGACTGATATTTACTTTGCCTGAGAGTTCTGAGTTTTTCAGAACAAAATAAGAATGAATGAGCAAACGCAATTTGATTTGGTAATATACACATAGAATTCTTTCCTCTCTTTCATTATTTTGGTTTTTCAAGTTCCCCTTCAAGCCACAGCTTTGTGTGCTGGCCACCTCCTGTAATTACTACAGCCGTAGACACTCCTTGCTTTCCTAAAGCTGTGTGCTTGTGGGCTTTAGTTAAGATGATGGTTGACTCATAATTATCAGTGACAGAGCAAAATGCAGTGTGATTTCAGAACTGCTTTCTCTAAGCTATCATACGATTTCAACTAGAAAAAAAATTTCCCAACTGAAAGATCCATAATAAACAGGCCATAGTAACCAACAACTACCAGAGCAAAAGTTATCAGTCATTTCCTTGTGTTTCCCAACGCCGGTCCCCTTGCCTCAGATCACCTTTCTCCAGGCTCTGGACTCCTCAGGCCCCACATCCTCTAGTTTTTCTTTTGTCTGGAAATATCCTTTAACCTTCAGATAAAAGTTCATCAAGATTTAAAGTTGATGATTATTTTCATTTGAATAGAAAAAAAAGTGCTTAGAAGTCTTAAAGGAATGATTTTTAAATATGAAGCTGTGTTTGTGAATGAGCAATGTCTTCAGTGGGTGACTGCGCTCTGTAAAAGGAATCAGATCGCAATCGGAAGATGGGGCTCTCTCACAGACTGGCTGTGCTGTTCTTGT
>NW_008470512.1:0-1052 GCF_000622305.1 Nannospalax galili | reverse complement strand
AAAAAAAAAACCACTGTTCTAAAGGCTTGATAACTGGGGCCCAAGCAGAAGACCCATACTTTCTCAATCAGATATTCCTACAGGAGATGTCTATCAGAGATCTGAGCACCTTGAAGGAGATTTCCCTCCTCCTGAGCTGTTCGTGTCTTCCTAGACCAAGCCCCAGACATGGAGAAGCAGGCAATAAGAGATTTCTGGGTGTTCTGTCCAAAGCTCTGACCCACAGAATCCACAAGAATAGTGAAGTGTCTGGTGTTGAGAAAGTTTGTTCTGCAGCAAAAGTAATGGCAACAAAATCAAATTACCCCCTCTGATGGTGAGATTTGGGGAAGACAAGGAGAGAGAAGCATTGAATCACACCTTTACCTTTACCAAAAAATAGTGGACTTGTTTGAATAGTTGAGCATCAAATTTTCCAGGAACTCATCAAAGTGCCCAACACATGAGGTCCTTCAACGTATAATAAAAACTCCCAGAATTCTAGAATTTTAGAAAATATTTCCAAGCTCTTGAGGGGAAAAATTTCTAACTCCTTGCCACTGTAATTTATGCTTTGAACCTGGAAGAGACATGAAATACCAAGTTCTGACAGTGCAAGATGACACAATGCCAAGCAATTGCCTCCATCACCTCTCATGATATTCTAAGACTCCTGCCAAGGACAGTGTTCTCACACAGGCATCTACTGGTAGTTACCATGTGAGAGGATGCTCAGGATGCCTGAAAAGCCCACAATAGGAAGTTCAGAGCAACAGGTTATAAGTTATTTTTATAAAAGAAAAGGTCAAGCAAAGGATCATTTTAACAGCTGTCTGGCATCTTCATCCTGCAGCCTGAGCTGAGTTGGATATGAATTCATGCTTTGGGCACCAGAAAAGAGTTCTGTGGTGCATTTCTGTATAGTTGGATAGAGCCAAGGATTTGTTATTATTTAAGTTAAATAATAGAATACGTTGTAAAAAGCAAAAAGGTAGCCTCAATAAATAATACTTGCAGGGCACCCAGGGGATATTGAGTACAATCAGGAACTTGCTGATGTCCCTAGATGGAAA
>NW_008470511.1:0-1052 GCF_000622305.1 Nannospalax galili | reverse complement strand
TTTTTTTTATAGTAAACATACATTCCTCATCATTTAAAGCACAAAATTTCCATCCTTTGTAACTATCCCAGAGGTAGGGAAAAATGGATGACAAGTGTCACTAAAATGCCGGGGTGGCAGGCATAGTGAAACAACCTAAGTGCTCTTCAATGTTTTGTGAAAATGAAGCAGAGGCTAAAATCTTTACTCAGGAAGCCGCTAATTTCAGATGTAGACTTTTTAACTCATAAAATATTCAAATAGCATTAACAGAAAATCGGGAATCTTAAGCATCTGGATGAAATCAGAAACTCTAATATATTTAGGAAGCAAACTGGAATTCTGCCTGGAGCGAAAACACTGAGGTTTTTAGGATCATTCACCTCAGGGCATCAAGCAACAAATGGGGGTTGGAGCTGTAAAAGATAATTTAAAAGTCGAAAATTCTCTCCTACATAAATATGATCAAACCGTGCTAAACCATGGTGTGGAGCAATTTTCAATCAGAAGTGTGTTCTGGGATATGGCTGGCTCAGCTCAGATGCAGTCTACAAGGGGCGGGGGGAGCAGGATCCTTCCCCTGCAGAAATGGTCCATCCTGCAAAATAAGCCTGATAAGCCCGCTCTTGTTGCTTCCTCTCAGGAAGTATAAGACAGACAGGGAACAGATAGGGCCACATCCACTTTGAGCTGCTGTGTTAGTGGCACCTTGTGACCACTGTCCAACATCCCACAGGAAGGAGACACTGAAGAAAGGCCGCATTCCTAAGGCGCAGGAATGCCCTCTAAGCTCTCTTCTCCACACCTGCTTTTCCTTTCTGCTCGTTAGAGGTCTTTCCCTTCTCTGTCCTGTGTCTTCCCACATGGAATTGCCTCACCATCACAGGAGATGTGTCCTGGAAACGGGGCAACTTCAGTGTCTTCTTTTTGGAGCGTCAGCACATCATCCCCATGGTTCCCTAGCGTTGCCTCAGGGAGCAATGCACCATGTGCGCATCCAACATGGCCCCTGTGGAGTTCCTCAAACAAACATAAAGAATGGAAACAATGAGTGTTCAGAGAGCAACGCCTGA
>NW_008470510.1:0-1040 GCF_000622305.1 Nannospalax galili | reverse complement strand
CACACACACACACACACACACACACACACACACACACACACCATACCAGCATAATCATAATAACAGCAAATAACCCTTCATAGCATTAAACAGGAAATGGGTATTATCAGCAGAACTTAATTATTCCTAATCTTCACAACACCCCTGAAAGGTAGGCATTTTGCAGAGAGAAAATCTGCCCTCAATGGATCTGGAGAACTTTCCAGAAACCACGTAGGGAGGAAGCACAGGAGCTGGGACTTAGATGCACGTCTTTGTGCTCAAAGCCTTGTCTCTCTCCCTTACTTCATTGTGTTTGTAGTTTCCTGAATGACAGGAGCTGGAGTCTGGAATAAATATAGCGCCCTCCCCTCCTTTTAAAGATAGATTAGTGTCACAGTTCATTAGGATTGGAGTTGTGCTGGTTTGAACTTTAAAGCAGTTTCCTGTCATAAGGGGATTAGCTTCAAAGAAATGTCTGAGTGGGGTTACACTTAGTGCTTTATGCTTAAGTAGAGTTATACAGCCTACAAATATTAAATTGACTTATCTTGTCTCCTTCCTCCGAGAAAGAAGGACCTATGTTAACTTAAGTTTCTAAATATATTTAGGCAAGTGCCATAGGAAAATTGGTAGGGACAAGTTAATGGACCTTACTAGATACAAGTGGGTTATTAATATATCATGACTGGTGACAGTAGAATGTGCTGTGTATTTAGGCAGTCACCCAGGGCAAAGTGGCTGCCAGGTCACCCAGTTACAGATCATACACTTCCAGAAGTAGAATAGAAGACGTCCATGTTCTGACCAGAGGAGATGAGATTACACTACTAAAATAAATCCTTGCCTACAAAGTGGAAAACAAGACTTTCCTTCTACAGAAAGGAAATGCCTTAAGACATGGTAAAGGCGAAATCATATACCTACCCCCCGCCCCCCCAACACAGAGGCTGCCAATTTCACATTCAGTGGAGTTCAAGGATGATGTGGGATGGAGCGGCTTGAATCCCACAAGCTTGGTCAGTCGCACTGAGTCTGATAGTGGGCACGTCAGATCTGGT
>NW_008470509.1:0-1052 GCF_000622305.1 Nannospalax galili | reverse complement strand
GCTTGTTCTCTGGATTGACACTGGGGCTAAGCAGCTGTTGACTCTTCATCTATCACACCTGACTACTGGGGTGGCCTGGCTGTGCAAACCATCTCTACCACAAGCATAACCTTTTGCAAGAGGGGAATGTACCCTGCTTAGTCTTGGGGGAATCATTACCCAGCACTGGGGCAGGATTTTACCCATATTGTTTTATCATGGATGTCTTCTGTGAACTGCTTCTCAGGATTTAAGGCCTTTCAGAAGCTCTTTAGCACAAAATTTGGCCTTTTATCATTTTTTTCCTTAAGAACTTGAGCCTGACACACATCTTGCCATATTTGCCTTTGAGTAACCCAAATGGTTGCTTTCTCTGCTTTGCCTTTTTTCTAGCTCCTCTGAGTTGCTCTCACTTTATGGACATATGTTACATGCTAGTCTAAGTCACTTAGAGCTGCCAAATACTTTCCTACTTCATAAAGCTCCTATCCCACTAAGGGACCCAGCAAAGCTCCATACCAATCTCAAGGTCCCTGCTGATCAAGTTCTTCTTTAAGTCTCTGGTGAATGCAGTCCTATCCAGCCCAGTGAGCTGGGTGTCACAGATTACTTTCCTCAAACCTAGTTCTCTCAGTAGTGCCTGTCCCTCCTCTGTTGTCCTCCAGCCCTGATATCAATGGGGACCTCCACTGGTGATGACCAAGTGTCTCTAATGGCTCATAGGAGACAGTCCATTGGGGACTGATTTCCCTGTACAGCCTCTGGTTACACATCCTGTGTCTCAAGGATGGACAGATGGTTATATTGCTCTGTTTTCCCAACAATCAGACGGATCCCATCTGCCCCAGTGTCCCACAGCCTCACAATCCAGGCTGTGAGAATCTCTCCATGCTTGTTTAAAGCTTTTCCCTAATTTCAGTTATTCCAGTGCTGAATATTCTCTGACTACCATGGTCTCTGGCACTGGACCATTGTTAACACCAGATCATGGATTTTCCCTTTCTCACTATCAAAGTTCAGACTTCAGGGGTGTCCTGCCTTTGGTCGCCTCTATTTCACTGTCTTCCTCTTTG
>NW_008470508.1:0-1052 GCF_000622305.1 Nannospalax galili | reverse complement strand
TTATTTTGGTTATTGAGGATTTATGATATTGAAAAGATGTCATAGCAGTTTATTTTCTGTTGTTTTGCATGGATTTCTTACGTTGAGATGAATATGTCTTCAGTGTATTAACCCATTTTTCCTTGACAGATATTATCACTTGACAGCAGGCCCAGTGTTGACTTAGAGTAAGAGGTCCTGGTATATATCACTGTGTCCATAGTAAGGTTCGGATACAGTAGAAGTAGTGTAGTATTTGGAGAAAAGGGAACTTATAAATTGTTAGAGCTAAGGGTATCAATAATTTAGTAGACAATGTAGAGGGGATGAAAGAATGAGGATAAAGGGAGTAAGAATGAATGACCATGAAAGCATACAGTTAGCAGTATGGAAAATAGAGAAATAACATAGAATAGGGACAGAGAAAGAACAGACAGTCTTGAAAGCCAATTCAGCTGACTTAATAGTGGAACTGCAACCTAACAATGAAAGTCTGAATCTATATATGAAATCATGTCTATTTTTAAATTGCAAACAACGTGAAATAGAGGTAGGCCTTGGTTAGTACTACTTTCTACTTAAGATGAGGTTCTTTTACTCTCTCCAATGGTTTTCTTTTGGAGGTGTCTCCATGGGTGGGAGGAAGTGCTGACAATGTCAGTCCCTCAAGCAATTTGAGCCAGGTGTTTCCTTCTGTTAGTAATTTGCCTTGTTGCTGAGACAAAATAGCTGATGAAAGCAACTTGAGGAAGGAAGGGCTTACTCTGGCTAACAATTGGAGGGGACACAGCCCATCATGACAGGAAAGGCATGGTGGCAGGAGCAGAAGGCATTGGCCTTTAGGAAATGGAGAGTGAACAGGATGGGTCTGGGATCTAAAGCCTCACGGGTGTCCTGAGTGAACTACTCCAGACTTCACAAACAATGCCACTTGCTGGTCACCAAGTGTTCAAACACACAAACTTATGGGGGGTAGCATTTCACATTCAATGCACAACATTCCCTGAAAAAAGAGTTTCTATGTGATAAGACCACTTTCACTCAGAATTTTCCAGTCTGTTACGCTACTGTCA
>NW_008470507.1:0-1052 GCF_000622305.1 Nannospalax galili | reverse complement strand
CCCCAGGGCCCTAGATTTTTTTTTTTTTTTTTTGAGAGTGTAAAGACACTTTCATCTGCATTTTCCCATTTTATTTCTCACAACAATAACTATTTTCTATTAGTGCCCTATTATGTAGTATAAAGGCATTATTTTCCTTGAATTTGTAGACTAAGGGCTAAGGCTCAGAGGCATTACGTAAAGACACACAGCTAATAAACAGGCCTTCTCATTCTAAGTCTAGAATACTTGGTGTTTTTAGAGAAGGCAATTGGAATTATAATAAATGTCCTCATGGATCTGACTGGGATCTGTTCTCATCACATTATGCTTTGTGTGTCAGCCAGATTGCTCAAGGGACACTTTAGAAGGGGTATGACAACTTGTGTGAGTAGGTTCTCTCCTTCCACCATGTGAGTCTCAAGGATTGAACTCAGGTCATCATGATTAGTGGTAGGTACCTTTACCTGATGAATCATCTTACTAGCCCCCAACACACATACCTTAATATTTATTTCTTTTAAGAAATAGAACCATATTCTCAAACTATGAAGTAGATTCCCCATTTACTTGCAGAAAAATAAACTCATTTTTTCAAGATCATATAGCTAAAGGCAAAGATGAAACCAAATCTAGTTTTCTTTCTAACTTTCCTGCTTCTCTTAATAAACTTCCCTGCATCTATCTTTTAAGAAAGTTTTTTAAAAAACATTTTCAACTATTTGGCTTATGTCTTATGAAATAATAAATCACATGCTTATTAGCTATGACTGGCCTTTTAATTTTAATTGCTGAAAATTAATTTTTCTAAAGTTGTATGGGGTGTCCTTGTTTTATGTGAAATAAATTAGACATTCATTGAGAGTAACTGAATACATTTCCTGAAATAGCTAACAATGCTATTTTTACTCACATTTATCTATGTGACTTTAAGATTTTATGCATGTGATGTTTAAGGCTTTAGAATGTCTCCGCTTTACTCCTGAACATTTGTTTTTGTCCTGTCAGGAACCAATAGGTTCATAAATTACTGCCTTTTAAACCCTTAAAATAATTTTTTTTTAGCAACAAAA
>NW_008470506.1:0-1052 GCF_000622305.1 Nannospalax galili | reverse complement strand
AAATATAAGGATCCATATTTAGCATATGGTAAGAAATTTCAATTGTCTAGAGATACGAAAGAAATAAGGTTTTCTCTAGGATCTATGACCTCTCCTGCCATGTGTATTTGGCTTGAGTTTACAATGTCTCCCATGAGTTTGCTCCCATTGAGAGGGCTTTAAGTCTAAATTGATAGCTGATGATTACACTCCAGATAACAGTGTCACTACTGCACCAATAGAGATAGTTTGCCATGTCGGTTATTATGGTTATTAGACATTAGGGCTGGGTTGGACCATTCTTTTTTTTTTCTCCCTTGGAAGTTTTCATATTTTCTTCTAGCATTATCTTAGCTCAACTTTGGGTAGAAGGCTTCCAGATCAGTTTCTGTTCCATTGCTCCAAGTCCTGTATCCTAAGTATGTCATGTCTTCAGCAGTAGGGTCTTATCTGTTAGTTCTGGGAGAGAACTAAGAGGTTTGGCAATAGCTTCTGTTATTTTGGGAGTCTCCTGGACTACTCTCAAAAACCACTCAAAGGGAGTTCTCTTCTGTCTGGCACTGTGTTCCTTGTCAAGCACCTCCGAGTTATACATATGCACTAGTGCATGTATATGTTTAGATGCTCTATGTGCAGTTCTCATGGGCTCTCAGGGGCATCACATTTCCCTTTGGGTTTCTTAGCACCCCCAAGACTCATTCATCTCTATTCTTTTTCTTCTCATTCGGCCTTACTCCTCCCTCCAGTGTCCCAGTGTGTTCATTATCCCCACTATCTCCCCAATAACACCTGCCTCCTACAATCCCTACTGTCCCGACTTCCTTCCCCCCACCACACAGTGGCTCATACATGTCCCAACCACTCAAAGGAATGTCTCTTCTGTCTGCATTGAGTTCCTTGCCAAGAAACTCCCAGGTATACATATGCACTAACGTTTAGAGACTGTATGTGAATTTTGCATGGGGTTTCAGGGTCATCGCATTTCCCTCTGGGTTTCCTAGCTCCCCAAATGATTCATTCATCTCATCTCCTTTTGCTCACATATGGCCTTCCTCCTCCATCCCAAGTCCTAG
>NW_008470505.1:0-1052 GCF_000622305.1 Nannospalax galili | reverse complement strand
CCCTGGATGGTACTAGGCTTCATGTCGAACGTCTGTTTGGTCTGCATGGCAACCCCACCTACATCAAAGGTATGTGGAACAGGGTCATACACAAAGTGCTTCTCTCAGATCAGAACAAGAGCAGTGAAGTCCATGAAGAACACGGTCATGCCCACAAACTTCTTCCAATTGTTTTGCTGAAGCTCCCGTTGAATTGGATGCGGTACAACTGGACTTTCTCATCCCTGCTCAGGCTGCTCCCCTGAGCCTTCTCCTTCTCCTTCAGAGCCTCCTGGCTGACAGACAGCAGCTTGACATGGGCCACCTCAGGCAAGGGGTAGTCAGTCAAGCAGGTCAACATAAATGGGGAGAGAGTAGTCTTCACCCTTCACAACATCCCCATGTGCTCGAACACACACACTGAGGTAGAAATGGCTCATCTGCCAGTTATGCTAATTTCCCTGGTGGCCAACGTTCTGCAGTCACCTGCCACCACTGCCCTTGATGGCTACTGTCCCCGGTGGCCCCTGCCACTGCCTTCTGCACTCCAGCAGTTCATGAGAGGAGGAGCAGGGTCCAAGGGCTGATATAGTACATTTTCAACCCCAAATTACGTTCTTAAATCAGCCATGTCACCATGTGATTCCATGAAGGATTGTTGCCTTACTAGTAAATATAAATCTTAAATTATATTTTTCATTGTTTGCATTTCTTTACATTGCAGTCTTTGCAAGTACTACTAATAATAAGAGAAGAGATGGATATGTGGAAAGGCCCTGAAGTCGGAGCATGTTTGTCATGGTTGAGAAGGCCAGAATCCAGTATGGCAAACAAGGAGAAATGTGACAGCCTCACAGGAGAAGAAGCCAGAAGGGAAGCTGAGGACTGGGCATGTGTGGGTTCAGAGGCCAGGAATGATTCTTATTTTCAAATAATACTTTCTTAGGTATGTCTTTTGGCTTACCCTCTAAAAATTATTTTTGAGATTTTCATATATAAGTATTATATTTTCATTAGTTCCACCCTTCCTGGTACCCCCCCCAAACTTCTCCCATGTCCCCTCAAATCCCCCC
>NW_008470504.1:0-1051 GCF_000622305.1 Nannospalax galili | reverse complement strand
GCCTGTGGAGGTCAGAAGAGGATGTTGGATCCCTGGAACTGGAGTTACAGATGGTTTTTGGTTCCCATGTGGGTGCTGGGATTCAAACCTGGGTTCTCTGCAAGAGCAGTCAGTGTTCTTAACCACTGAGCCATTTCTTCAGTCCCATCTTCTTAGGAAAATCCTCAGCTCTATGAGGTTCAGGATCATGTGTTCTATCACTGAATTGCTGGCAGTACCCATCTACAGTGGAACTCTGTGTTCTAGCCATGACATAGCAATTGCTGTTATGAAATCAGTGCGGCTGTGATTACCCACATGAAACCCTCACAAGATTGGACCGTTAACATTCTCTCATGGAAGAGGAAGAGCCTACACAAGGCTCACAGAAGGCAATGCACAAGGCCCCTCCTCAAGGATCTAGAAGACTAAGAGTTGCTGAAGGAGGCGGACTTTTCTTCGGTGGTACAGCTAGTAACTTGCCCACACTCACCCATGCTCCTGTAAGTAAGCCCAATAAATTCTGATTCACCAACTGGACTTGAGTAGCATTGTTTCTTTGATGTGTCAGTTTCCTATTTGGAGACAATCTCCATTTGTTTATGTCTCCCCAGGATGTCACACACCATCTCAGTATGAGTAGTAAGCACCCATGACTGATTGACAGTCTTTGCCAAGGCTGGATTTGGAGAAAGAGTCTCAAGGCTTAGGAAGGAGATAATGGCAGACGTACTGTGGGGATGAGGGACATGCTGTAGCCTGAGAAAACTCAAGGACCAGCTAGTTGATCTGCAGTACAGCATTCATAGTCTCACTGTGTAAGTTATCATAATACCCAAACATACATCTTGGTTTGTGGCACATGTGAGTAATCTCAGCACTCAGGGAGGCTGAAACAGGAGGACTGCTTGGACTAGAGTGAGTTCAAGGCCAGCCTGGGCAACTTAGCAAAACCACGTTTCAAAATATTCTGGGGATATAGCTTAGTAGTAGAGTGCTTACCTAACATGACAAGACCCTTAGTTCAACCTCCAGCACTGCAACAATAACAACAAACCCCAGAGACCAAGAA
>NW_008470503.1:0-1052 GCF_000622305.1 Nannospalax galili | reverse complement strand
ATGGATCCTAAGACACACATGGTGGAAGGGGGAACAGAGCTCTATTGTCATCTGACCTCTGCACACGCCTTAACATGCCCATGCCCTCCCCCAACCACATAAAATAAATAAAAGATAATTTTTTAAAAAGATTGGAGAGTATTATTAATACCAACAGCTAACATTTGCTGAGTCTTTATTATGAAGTGCGCACTGTGCTAAACCCTATACTGAATCCATTCATTTAATCCCACACTATCCTTACCCGGAACTACTGTTGTTCCCACACCACAGCTGAGGAAGTGAGGCCTGCAGAGGTGAAGGAACTTTCCAGGGCCCACAGATTCAAACTCAGGCTCACTGCCTTAGTGTTTGATTGTGCTGTGTTTCCTAGAGTTCACTTGTGTGCTAGAGAGATAGTGTGCTGGGAACCGGGGATACAAAAATGAAAAAGACGGTCTTCGCCCACTGTCTGAGGGAACAAGATATAAAAATGCAAATACACCATCTGAGGGCGGCTAGAAGGAGTAGGAAGAATATTCTCAGGTCACAGCAAGAAGAGAGTGTCTGTCTGGGAAGGACTTACAGCAGAAACGGCAGTAGATCTGGGATTGGGAGGAGGAATGACGGTCAGCTGACCAAAGGCGGAGGGAGAGGAGGTCAAGTCTGGGCAGAAGGAACCAGCATGCGCAAAGGAGGGCAAGTGTTTGAAGAGCAGACGTAGGAGAAGGAGATGCTGCCTGAGGAAGGATGGGCGGTGTCCTCCATGTCCAGACTCAGAACAGGACCCCAGGGCTGGTAAGAAGGCTCAGTGGGCAATGCACTTTCTGTGAAAGCATGAGGACCTGAGTTTGAGTCCCCAGAACCCATGTTAAATCCATATGAGGCAGCCTGCATCTAATCCCAGTCCTATGGGCAAGTGGTAGGTGCAGGCAGGAGAGTCCCCAGAGCCTTATGGGTCAGCTGGCCTGACACGGCAGCAGGGAACAAAGGACCCTGCCTCCAACAAGGTAGAAGGCAAGGACGAACACACATAGTTGTCCTTTGACCTCTACCACATGCTATAACACACA
>NW_008470502.1:0-1051 GCF_000622305.1 Nannospalax galili | reverse complement strand
ATGTAGACCAGGCTGGCCTCTATCTCACAGAGATCTGCATGCCTCTGCCTCCCAAATGCTGCCATCAAAGGTGTGCCTGATCACTTTATGGTCTTTTTCCTTTTTAATACATTCTCCATGCTGTAGATTCCCTTGAAATATGAGTTCTCTGTGAAGATAATAAATCTAAAAAGAAAGTTTTATTGGTGTGTGTTGTGTGGTGTGTGTGTAGAAATGAAGAAAACTGTTACTGGAGGTATGGGCCCTGACAGCAGGCATCAAAATGTAGATGCTGGGCCTAATAGTTACTTTCTTGTTACTGAAACAAAATACTTGACACAGCAACATAAAGAATAGTTATTGTGGCTCACAGTTTGAGGGTGCAGTCCATCCATCATGGAGGGAAGGCTTGGTGGAAGGAGTTTGAGGCAGCTAGTCACATTGTATCCACAGTCAGGAAGCAGAAAGAGATGAATGCTGGTCTCAGCTCCCTTTTTCCTTTTTATTCAGTTGATGTATTAGTGACTTTTCTGCTACTGTGATGAACTACCAAGATCAGAAGTAACTTAAGGAAGAAAGTTTATTTGGGGTTACAATTCCAGAGGGAGAGTCTGTCATGTCAGGGAGGGAAGCATGGCAACAAGCAGTTGGACTTTGAAACTGAGAGCTCACATCTTCAATCATATGCAGGAAGCAGAGAGAGTGAATTGGAAATGGACAAGGCTATAAACCCTCAAAGTCTACCTCCAGTGACACACCAGCCAGGCTATACCTCTCCACAGTCTCTCCAAAGAGCACCACCAACTGAGGACCAAGTGTTCAAATACCTGAGCCTATGGGGGACATTTATTATTTAAACCACCACAGTCAGGGACCCCAGCCCATGAGATGGTGCTGTCCCCATTCAGCATGCATCCCCCGACTTTGACAAACCCTATCTAGAAATTCCCTCATAGACATGCCCAGAGGCTTGTCTCTTCTGTGGTCCTAGACCCTGTCAAGTTGACAGTCAGTACTAACCACTGATACTAACCATCATGCTGGAAAAGTGGCACTTAATACAAGAAATGGT
>NW_008470501.1:0-1052 GCF_000622305.1 Nannospalax galili | reverse complement strand
AAATCATCATGCGATGTTGGGACATGAATGGCGCAACTAAAATACTGGACTTTGCGTAGTGGAGGGAGTTAGTGATAAGAATTAATATACAAAAATTACTGGATTATTCAAAATAAAATAGTCATAAATTCTGTAGCAAGCCAACATTGTAAAAACCACCTCTCAAAGTAAGACATAATTTCCAAAGAAGATGAAGGAGAAGTCAGTAAGGCTGGTGAGCTGGCTTGTGGCTCGTAGCAGAGGAAGGCATTGATTGGGACCTCTGTGAAATGTAAAATGCCATCCTCTACTTTGGAAGTGCCAGCCTTTCTCCTGATAGTGAAGAGAGGGTGGTCATGGAGAAAATGAACATTATGTCATTTACTTTAGCACACAGCTGGATGAACTGCTGTCTTCTTTCTAGGTCGCTCGTTTTCACCTCTGATATACACCCTGACACCATCAAAGAACGCCTATTTTGTAAGTTCCTTTTGGCAAATTGTAAAAGCAGGCGATGCCTCTGAAATAATGAAGTTTCTTGGTCAAGCAAAGACTATGCAGACAGATTTGACCTTCTTGAAACAAGTCCAAGTACACAGTGGGGCATGAATTCCACTGAAGTGTCATGGAGAAATCGTATTCTCTTTGACCCTAGGCCAAACTCATTGGGCCAAGCTACTCACGACATCTCCTGATTCTATTTCATTTGCTTCTATTTACCTTTGTAAATAGATGCCCATCGTCATAAAACCAAAAGTCAGAATTGATTGTCTGTCAAAGATGACATGTACCTTGAAGCACAATTTCAGCTTCTTGTACAAATTGAACATTGGAAATATTATTGAAATTTCCTCTGAAGTTAAAAACTACTTTTTTATCTTACTTTGCAGTTTCAAGTTTATGTAATTTCCCAGAAAATGACCATTTGTTTTTACATTAGGAAGCCGAGGTGAGAAGGCCCCCGTAATTCTTTACAAAGATCACATTCACATTAAGTGGACTTGAAGTTCCCATTGCAATCAGGTGAACACTTTGAACACTGTGGCATGTATATATTTGTAAACAAGAAGGGG
>NW_008470500.1:0-1051 GCF_000622305.1 Nannospalax galili | reverse complement strand
ACTTAAACAAGCTCTGATACACACCCAATGTAGTTACTCCACTAATCTCAACCTCACCTTCACACATATAAGACAAATGACATCACAAATGTAAAATTTCCACTCAGTTACACATAGTGACTCTGTATGTAATGCATCTCAGTAACTTGCTGCCTGTGTAAAGGGAGTTTAAGAAAATGATGCGATCTGCCTTCTGTCTGGGGACCTATGGACACGGAGTTGAGGAGACTCTGCTACATAAACTCTTGTCTTGTGACACACTGGTCCAGGAAAAACCCTAGGGAGAATGTTGGATTCTCCATAAGATGTAAGTGGAATTGGTATCATAAAGGGCATAGCTGTGAAATTCTCCTGAAAGAGAGGCAGGTCCTGGAATCTTCTCAGAGGACACTCTATAGAGATGTGATCCTGGAGAGCCATAACAGCCTGGCTTGAAGTTCAGATCAGAGCCTGTATTTGGTCCATGGAACATAGGAAAAGCTTCCATGCAGAACCTCTCGATGTCTGTAAAGTGGGCAACCCTATGGAGACCAGCCAGGAAAATCAGAGACAGTTCTGACATACTGCAATCACCAATAATTGTACATCAAATGAAGAGATGGTTGAACCATTCAGAGTAGAGGGAGAAGACTTCCAGAAAAAGCCAACTCAGAAAGGTCCAAACCTCCCTAATTCCACCACCCAAGTGAACAGAACTTGAGATATATGAACTCATCAAAAGCCGCCACGTCTATCAGGACCTGTCTACCTTGTTCCATAACCCTTCAGTCCCAGCCATGCTATCTTCTATATTTCCAGAATTGAAGTTCTACCCTGTGACCACACTCAGTACCAGGAGAGGAGTACAATGATCTCTTTGTCTTGTCTTCTTCCCTGAAATAATGACTTTCCAGGAATTGCAAGAAAAATGAACAGAAATAGATTTGAGAAGATGAATCATAGATTGAGATGTCAGTCACACAGTTATGGTAATGTGATTATTAGATGTCAGAGTTCAAGAATTTTTTACCAGCCATCTCTTATTCCTAACACTTTAGCCAGTTGTGACTGT
>NW_008470499.1:0-1051 GCF_000622305.1 Nannospalax galili | reverse complement strand
CCCCGCCTTGCTGTGCTGCTTTTCTTATAGCCCAGGCCAACCTTTGCAGGGACAGCACTGCTCAGAGTGGGCGGGGCCCTCCTACAGGATTAGCATCATGAACATGGCTTACAGACACACCTGTAGCCAGTCTGATCGACAAAATTCCTCAGTTGACATTCCCTCTTCCCAGAGGACTCTAGTTTGTGTCAAGTTGACAAAAACTAACCAGCACAATAGCCCAGGCTGGCCTCACATCTTCAGTGTAGCCTAGGCTGGGCTTGAACTCAAAGACATTCTGTCCAGACTCACAAGTGCTGAGAACAAAGGCATGTGCCACCATGCCAAGTTTTTTCATTCATTACATGGGCCCCAAGTCTTTAGTCATGTTACTTTTACCACATGTCATACTTAAGCCAGCACTCTACTAAAAACACATGACAATTACAGTAAAAGATAATAAATCTGATTGCTGCATTTTAGTAAGGTTTTAGTGAGTTCTATGATCATTAAAGATATATTAATGTTAAATAAGCAAAAAATACCTCCCCAGGGCAGATACTCCAAGATTCGTTGGGATACGTAAATAGCATCCAGTTTGGTTATCTCTAATTGTTACCACAAACCTGTACTTTTATTCACTCATTCTACGCTCATAAACATTTATTAGATGCACGTTACATGATCTACATTGTGGAGACAGAGTCATGTGTTATGATAGATCTTGCCCACAGAGGATTTCAAGCCTAGTCGAGGTAATGAAACACAATAGTCAGATAAAAATTGCTATATAATGCTTTAGTTTTTAAAGCATAAGCTTTTGTGGCCACACCCTGTGTCATAGGCAGGACAATATCAGTCCTAATATATGGGTGTGAAAATCAAAGCTCAAATATTCTCAAGTCTACTCTGTTTGTCAGTAGCATTGGTGAGACATGAACCCAATGCCCTTTGATGCCACTCTGCCCAGAGGAGCAGGAATGTGTTGAAAGCAACACATTCAATAAGCTGCCTGATCAACCATCACAAGATTCCTGAGAAAGGGAATTTCACACTGGAAAGATGAAAGGCA
>NW_008470498.1:0-1051 GCF_000622305.1 Nannospalax galili | reverse complement strand
TTCTTCAGGGAAACCTTACAAATTTCCTAATATAACCACCTACTTACCCATCTCATACCCATAAAAAGTTAAGTGTTTCTGTTGCATACTCCCATACCTCACTGAAAATTTCCTTTCCTGAATTGGTCCCTCTGTAAAAAAGTCTTAGACTCACTTTCTTAATACCCGGCCTCCTTCATTGGTCACTATCCCATCTAGCCCATGATGCTTAGGACATAGTTGGAAATCAAGGAAATCATTATCTACTAAATCATGTTGTAGGTTTGAGGAGCCTATACAGTTTTGGTTTTGTCTGTGTTCTAGACCAAGTGAGAATTAAGAAAAATCAGTAGAACCGAGGGGAGACCTCACATTTATGCTATAGGATGTGGTGCATGTGTGCAAGATGAATGGGTATTCAGATATAGACAGTGGAAGAGAGTTGTCCTCAGCCAATCATTACAGCTCTGAGCAAGTCCCTCCTGCCTGCCAGGATGAGTCCCCAGCCTGCAGGTTCACTGTCTGTGAACTCTGAAAAGTTCCCTAGGGTTTTGGGTTGTGATAGCCCCCAGTCACTCTGAGGTCTTTTTCCAGCTGCTGGACATCTCTCCACATGAAAGAAAAAGCCTTTTATCCAAATGCCATCTCACACATGTGATCTTGTGGGTGTGGTGGTCTAGAAGAAAAGAAAGGCAGTTTAGGTAGTGCCCAGCAGGAACCTCAGCTTCACACTGAAGAATGTGTGTCCTTAGTCAAGTTCCCATCCTTTATCCATCTCTAAAAATGTCACAGGTAGTTGTTTAGATATTAATACAGTCAGAATGCTTTCTGTGAGGTCTGCTGTGTGTTGGCTAGTTGCTGACATTGCCCTTTAAATGTTTTACTGTTAGTTCTTCATCGAGAGACAGTCTAATACTACCTTGGGCTTCATAAATTTAACCTATGAGAAATAAAGACATAGCACTGGAAACAGCAAGTTAAAATTTTAGTCATTAAATAATTATGAAAGTAATGAAAGAAACCATGTTATTAATCTGGGTATCAAATCAGTTTTTAATCATGTAGAACGTTT
>NW_008470497.1:0-1049 GCF_000622305.1 Nannospalax galili | reverse complement strand
CTTTCTTGGCTTGTGGCTGGAACTGGGGGCTTGTGCTCACCTCCTCACCCCACCCAAGGAACAGAGGTTTGGAGACCGGTGTGTGAAGAGGAGCTCTGACAAGGGAACCCCCTCCTGTCCATTCTTCTAATAACCAGTAGTTTAACCTTTAAAAAAAGTAATTGTGGGTACTGAATGGTATTGAGTTTTCAAGAAGTCAGGCCTGGTGGGAGCTGAACCACCTTCATAAAGGGATTGATGCTCCACTCATGGACTCTTGCAGGAGTGAATTAGCTCCTGACAGGGTGAGTTGTTGCAAGAGAGAAAAGAAAGGGCCGCTCATTGGTTTTGTACTTCTCTGACTATCTGAGTTCTTCCACATCACACTTGCTCTCAGTCCTGCCACAACGTCATGCCACATAGTGACACCATCGAAGGCCCTCACCAGAGGCTGAAAAGATGAGACTACCTAATCTTGAACTTTTAGCTTCCTAAACTCTGAGCTAAAGTGATATCTTTTCCTTATAAAGTGTCCAGCCTTAGGTAACTTGTTCCAGCAATAACAGAATGGACTAAGAAAGTATCCTTTTTCTAGTTTCTACAAAAGCACCATGTATAGAGCAGCAGGGCAGATTTGTACTCAAGTTTTGAGCAAAGTGTATGCGTATTTGGGACTTGCTTTAAGGGAAAGAAGGCAAAATTATGAGTACAAAATTAGAAACCAGAGTGAATTTTTATTTAGAATGACAAAAGATACCACAATAAATTATAAATTTTAAAACTGACAATTACAGCAAAAATCGCAAGGCCTGTGAAAACATTTCTTGTTGTTAAGTAACTGCCTAGCTTTATTTTGTAACATGTTTTCCTTACAGCTTTATCTGTACACAATGATTTTATATCATTTTCTATAGAAAGAACAGATATTTGTCTTTCTTCTCCTTTTGTTGAGATTTTTAAAAGTTGATGGTTACAGAAGTTTCTCTGTCTTCATAAATAATTATTACCATGTCTTACAATTCTTCTTCTTCTTTTTTGGTCTTTTTGAGACAGGGTCTCCCTGTAGCCCC
>NW_008470495.1:0-1051 GCF_000622305.1 Nannospalax galili | reverse complement strand
ATGCTTCTTCTAAGTATGTGGTTATTAAATAAATAATTTTTTTAAAATCCTTGGTTAAATTATATAGAGAAGGGGGAAGAAGAGGCATATTATTTACATTTTAACACCACAAGTAGATCCTTACATCCTACATAAAGAAATCTATGGACTCTTCAGCCAGCATGTTCCCCACATCTATCCAAGGGAGGGCAATGTGGTACTAGAAAGTGAGTGCGGCAGTGTAGACATACTTCTAGATCAGTTGGTGAGGAAGAGGAATCCCAGGATCTGATCTAGCCTTGCACTAGCTTAACTGCACATGCTGATCATCACTAAATCATCAATAGGGTTCAGTTTATGTTTGACCTAGGTTCCTTCCGCCTGCCACTGAAATGTACCTCAGTGTAAGAAGTTACATTACAAAATAGTCTATGTGAAGTTTTCACATAGCTTAAGGAAACAGTCTTTGCCTCAAATGTACATAACATTTTTTTATTTGTTGTTCAAAATTCATTCTGAAATCTGAGGTTGTTGGGTTTTTCCTCTAAACAGTGACACACTGACAAGCATATAATCATTTTAACATGCCCTGATAAAACACATACCTTTGCAAAAATTACTCGATTTGTTTTTAACACATGTAAACTGAATGTATTCGTGAGGTGCCAAGTGACGGTGAACATACACAAACATTAGGTAAAACTTAGGCCAGAATGAACACAGATCTCCTCAAACAATTGTAATTTTACTACAGTTTTTTCTAAGCTAAATATTCTATTCATTTGGAACTTCAAAACAAATCCTAAACAGGGCCAGGGAAACAGTTCAGCTGGTAAAGGCACTTGATGCCAAGGCTAACTTGAGTTTGATCCTGGGAACCCAAAGGGTAGAGGAGAGAACTCCCACAAGCTGTCCTCTCACCTCCATACACATGTGGCATGCATGTGCACACAAACACATACAAATGTACACCAATAAATGTAATTCAAATTTTTTTAAAATTCCTGAACATCCTCTCACTGCTCTATGACATCACAAAAACAACCGTATGGCTTATAACAACATCCGGTTG
>NW_008470494.1:0-1051 GCF_000622305.1 Nannospalax galili | reverse complement strand
TTTCCTGACCTTTACTGCCCCAACTTTGAACAACAGAGTTGTGCTGAAGCTGTTGTATGAGTGGTCTGCCTTGGCAGACTTGTGTGAGGGAGAAAATGCAGACTGAAGCTCGTACATGGTGAGCCTATTTCGCAACTGTAGGGACTAATTGCATTGAAGCACTCTCACTTAGTCTCCCTCTGAGCTATGTATGACAGCAAAGCCTTAGGGACAGTGGGGTGCCCTTTACAAAGTATTGTGCATTGAGGAAGAAAGTGTTTTCCCATAGTCCTTTCAATTTGTGCCACCCCTTTGCAGCCCTGATAGCTTCCTAGGGTGTCCCAGAGGAGTCCTGGCCTTACAGCCTTGCTTATGTAAGCATTGCATCTTAATTTCACATTCACAAATGGCAGACCTCAAAGTCAATGCACTCATTTTAGCTAACCCAGCCCCCACGTAACTTTACATTATCCTAATCCTCTCTCTTGCATCTCCGCCTGCAGATTGCTGGTCTGCAGCATCATGAAGGACTGTACATTTTTCAGGGTCTGCTTCTGCTATGGAAGGTCATACACTTCCCTCCTTAGGTTATGAAGGAATTTAAGTATCACCATGAACACCAAGGCAATAGGAGGTAGTGGGCCTGGCTGGAATTTTGTCCTAGAAAATCAAGTGAGAATCATGGGCAGGGTGGTCTTTCTATGAGAGACTGATGTCTTGGTTTCCCAGACAAGCATTCTGACCAAGCATTTTCCTCTGAAATATTCAAAGAAAACAAGTGTCCTCTCTGTGAGCACAGGGCCACCAGTGCTTCTTTCTAGAAAAACAGATCCTCTTCTCATGACCTGGGTTTATGCTTAGCTTTATTTGCTCTGGGACTTCAAGCGTTCAAGGATTCCTTCAAACCTGTTTCCTCTGTCTCGCTCATACATCCCTAATTTTTATATTTCTTGGTTGCTTGGTTGGAAATTGAGCCATTGGAAAGTAAGATAAGGTTGGTTAAATCTTCTCAGAGCCTTTGTACCTACAGGAAAATTTACTACTGGCTCTATCATCATCATCATCATCATCA
>NW_008470493.1:0-1041 GCF_000622305.1 Nannospalax galili | reverse complement strand
GGAAGATCCCAGGGGCTTGATGTCCTGTTACTCTAGGAGAAACAGCACAAAGCTGACTTTGGACAGAGCTATGAAGTCTGAAAGCCCCCCCCCCATGAACTGCTTCCCCCCACCAGGCCACATCTCTTGAAGCTTCCAAGTCCCTCCCCAACAGCACTACCAACTGACTGAACATTCTGATATTTGGTGCCCATGGGAGACATTTCTCCTTCAAATGTCCACATCTGTGATGAAATTAAATATCAATTGCACAAAGTGTGAATGAAAAATAGGAAATTTTCCTAACATGCCAAGGAAACGTAGGCATTAACGTCTGAGAGAATATTTCTTAATATTTTAAATTTTATTTTAAATTATGTTTATGTGTCTGTGTCTGTAGTGAGAGTTTGGACAACCGAGTGCACTGTCTCAAGGGAACATACTGTCGGATGCCCCTGGAGTTACACATGATTGTGAGTCAACCCTGCGGGTCCTGGAAACCAAACTCAGGTCTTTCCCAAGAGCAGTAAATACTTTTTACCACTGACCCGTCTCTCCCGCTCCGACTGAATACCGTTTCATGAAAACTGACAATTCTTGAATCAACATTTCTCGACCCTTATTTCTCATATTTTATTTAACATCATTTCTCTTCATCTACGTGACATTGTCTTGTTTCCTGATCGGTGAACCTTAAATGCATAGTAAGTCTATGCTATAAAGTCAAATTTTTAACTCATTCATCAATCACCTTTTGTGGAGGGTTTCTTCAGTGCTTATGAGTTTGTTGATACATTTCAGAGATTCCCTGGGTTTATTGTAACATACAATGATACACTGTCACAGCATTTTGACTACAATACTTAGAATTTTGTACTTACATGTCCTTACGTTATTTCTTTACTTTTCTCTTAGACACATTGTGCCCACGTTATGATTTAGGAATAAAAAAAAGAATATTTCCTAAGAGAAAATAAAACAAGTTTAGATTCTGAGCTGAGACAGAAACAAGAGGACTATTTTACACACACACACACACACACACACACACACACACACACA
>NW_008470492.1:0-1050 GCF_000622305.1 Nannospalax galili | reverse complement strand
TCCTATCAAAGGGAAGGACCCAGGACCACCTGCTGCCATGCATCCCTGTCTCTACCGCCTCTCTCATTTGGCCATAACACAAGCAGCACCTGGCTGAACACCAGGGACTTTCCACAAGGCTCTCCTGCCCTACAGACTCATATAAGTGGACCACATGCTCCATGCCCAGGACGACAGAGGCCACGGTGCTGCACAAAGAAGCCAGAAGCCACAGCAACCATGACAGAAGCCCCCGAGACTACCACAGAATCAGCAGATGCTAAAATAGAGATGCCTGGACAACCTGGAGCAGGAAGCCAAGGACAGAAGCCTCCTGCCTCACAGCAGAGGTAGTGGCTAAAGAAGATAGAAAACAATCTTCACACTTGCAAACTTACAACTCTCCCATCTGCATTTCAGGAAGACATTGAATCCTGGGTCTCTCCCCTTTCCTACCCTCTCCCCCTTTCTCTCATTGGTGTTTCCTAGACACCCTACTTGGGTGAACTCCTTGTGCTTGTTTTTGAACTCTTGATACCTGACCTTTGGTAGATTGTATCAGTTTGCCTGGTCTCTGCTGCAGACCTTAAAAAAATTAACTTCTTCAAAAAATCTGACCAAGAGCCTCAGAGTGGGCCTGGGGGCAAAAAGCAGTCTTTTTTTAAAAGACATTTTTTCTAGCCTATCAATGTCAGTTCACCTAACTCTCCTTCATTTTCCTTCTCAGAAATCGATACAGAATTCTGTTGGGGATGTCAGGGTGATCGTTCTAGTTGCGTATTCCTGAGAGCTGGTAGTGTTTTAGGCATCAATCAGAGAAAAGGGCCTTCAGGAACCAGATTGTTAAAGAGGGATAATAAAACTCTGCTAGACACAAGATCTGGGGTGCAGGACACCAGATGATGAACGCATGGGTTCTCAGAGCTTGTTATGTATGTGAGGTAATATGTATAACATAAAAAAGTAAAACAAACCAATATAACTCCTATCGAAAACGTGATTATAAAAAAAGTGGGAGATAGCCGGGTGTGGTGTCGCATGCCTTTAATCCCAGCACTTGGGAGGCAGAGG
>NW_008470491.1:0-1050 GCF_000622305.1 Nannospalax galili | reverse complement strand
CCTGTCTCTGCCTCCCAAGTGCTGGGATTAAAGGTGTGTGCCACCACACCAGCCCAGTTTGATTTATTCTGCTTAATAAGACCGGAAGTAGCCAACACCTGCTTGGATATTTTCCAACAAGATGGGGGAAGCCATAAAAAAATGCAGAACTTCAGTGGCTCCATTTTATTATCCCAATACGTCCCCGTTGAAGATCTCTTGATTCATAAGGGGACATGAGTAACCAAGTCACCTGTTGACCTTGTTACTAGATTATCCACTTGATTTATCTTCTGCTTTAAAAACTGCCCATGCTCTCAATCTGGAGGTCTGAGGGCACCGAGGACAACAGAGAATCACATTAGATATCGACCCTCAAATCTAGAAATCACTAGTTCAAAATGGGGTTATATGCTCTCTGGGGAGAGGTTGCTAAGGAACTGGGAGCCTTCAGTCAGCCCCAGGGGAGGTCATTTACATTCCAAACCAGTCATCCCTAGAGTGCCCACTGGTGGCTTGTAGGTCTCTCATTAAGAAAAGGCAGCTGTGGAATCAGCATCACCATGCTAATCATCAATTTCTCATTTGCTGAGCACCTACCACAAAGCAGGCATTGTATAGGTTAACAGGGGAATGGGAGACAGGCAAATTTCTGCCCTCAGGGATCTATCACCTGCTGAAGGACAGCACCTGGGTAAGATTCAAAGTACTTTCATATGCCAGGGACCCATGCCAAGAACTTCATAAGGATTATCTCATTCACTCTCACAATAATCCTAGTCTTATAATTCTCATTCCATAGATATGAAAACTGAAATCTAAAGAGATGTTAAGTCTGAGCCCAAGGTGCTCAGCCGGCAAGTGGTAGAGCCAGGATTAAAGCTGATGTTTAAACGTCATAGCCTATGGCCAACACAGCAGGCAAGTCCGGATGAAATGCCGCTTGGAAACATAGGGTAGAGGTGGTCCAAAGTGGACTTTGGGACCAGCTGGTTGCGAGTTCCAAAACTTCTCTTCCACTCATTATCCTGAATTCAGTGGGTTTTTTGTTTGTTTGTTTGTTTGTTTGTT
>NW_008470490.1:0-1051 GCF_000622305.1 Nannospalax galili | reverse complement strand
AGAGCCCAAGGGTCTGAGCAGCACAAGAACCACATGCTAGCAGCGGTTTTGACCCATGTGTGGGTTATAGATAGAGGTCATTCATGATTGGCTGCCAGTGACTGACTTCCTCCCCTAATCTCAACTCTGTATGTATCACAAAGGCAAGAGATCAGCTAACAGATCTCAGGACAATGAGGCATCTTTGGGAGAAAGATGAGTCTGGGTTTAGGGAGGAAATGTCAACTTATCATAGAGGAGAGGCAGAGAACAGAGATGGGGGTAGTCTACAAGTGGCACTCTCTGTGGTTTGCTGTCTGTGTCTCATCCTGGGCCTGTCTTAGGACCACGGTGGAAGAGGTGAATGGAACCTGCCTATCTCTAGTCAGAGAACGCAGTGAGTCAGGGCAGTATTGGGTCCTGGTTGGGTGAAGCATGGTTAAGAGTGGTACAGGTGAGCCAGGTATCCCTGAGCACCTTCTCTTCTCCCCAGTCCATGACAGGTCAGATACTTAGAACAGAGGAAGACACTGGGAAATGAGCAGGTTCCCTTAGTATGTGAGACTCCTCTGTGTGTGTACACACTGTGTGCATGTGTGTGTCTATAAGATAAATCAGGGCAATTGCAGTCCAGGGGTGCTATGTTCAAACTCAGGTCCTTCCAACATTCATTTATAAGACCTAGCTGAGGACTAAGCTTTGTGTCTGTCCCTCCAGAGACACATTACCAGTGGAGACTGCACTACAGTGGGGGCAATTCCTAGGAGGAATATGGCGCATCTACTGTAGAAGAAAGCAAAGCCACTCATATAAAAGAAAGCAGCAGAGCCAATAGATTCGGACAGAACAAAAGTTATAAACATGGAAAGAAAATTTCTCAAAGAGATTAGGAAAGGAAAACCAGTCAAACACGCTGGATATAAAACAGTATCATGAAGGTCTAGAGAGATGGCTCAGCAGTTAAGAACACTTGCTCTTACAGAGGGCTCACAGCACCCACATGGCAGTTAATCACTGTCTGTAACTCCAGTTCCAGGGCATCCGACACCCTCTTCTGACCTCTATGGGCATT
>NW_008470489.1:0-1050 GCF_000622305.1 Nannospalax galili | reverse complement strand
TATCACCCAGCGTCCCCAGGTCACTCGGGATTGTGTGGAAGCCATGCTTCATCTGGGCACTAGACCCTGTGCTCCTCTTTCTGAGGAGGGGAGCAGCATGGCGCCCCTATTTGTAAACCAGCAGTTAACAGCCCTAGAGTGGGTTTTCCATGAGTAAAGTACAGGAGAGTTTCAGCACACAGACCGTAGGCATTTTACATTTGTTGAATCAGTGAAGGGATTAATAAGCCTTACGGGCCTTTCTGACCTACTTCCTGGTTCTGTGCTCAGTTGCTTCCTAGTTCTGTCATAGGTGGAAAAGGCATTACTCACGCATGTGTGTGCACTTGTGAATTCACTCACCTCTGCCTGCTTGCAAGGCAGAAGCAGGATCTCAGGAAGCCATGAACTGGGTGATGTTGCCTTCTCTCCCTACGCTGAGTACCAGGGACAGGAGCAGGAGCCTGCAGATGTGTAGACTAGAGTCTGCTTTACAAACCAACTGTGGGGCGGGGCTGGGGAAAATCTGAATCTCCCTGGATCTGAATTTCCCAAAGGGCCCCTGTCAGAAAAGCGGGGCAAGAGAGTGCTGAGGCCCCATCCACACGGGTTCTGCTGTTGCCCTCTGCTGACTTGTTCAAAGTGAATATCTGTTAGGCATTTGCTTTGAGAAATTTAAACTGTGTTTATTGTACTAGACTGGAGCACATGAATCAGCACACCCCTTTTCTTTTGCTTCTTTGAGGTTTCAGTGCCAGATGTTGAGCCCAGGGTCTTGCACATGCTAAGCACATATTCTACCACAGAACACTACCTCTGAATACCCTATACGACTTTTTAATTTTTATTATACACACACACACACACACATGTTAGGTCTGCAGGTATTATAAGTACACCTATGTCATACAGTGCCCACAGAAGACAAAAGAGGGCATCAGATCCCCTAGAACTGGAGCTACAGATGGTTATTAGCTGCCATGTGAGTGCTGGGAACCAAAGGACCTGGAACCCAGGTCTTCTATAAGAGCAGCCAGTGCTCTTAACCACTGAGCCATCTTTCCAGCCCCT
>NW_008470488.1:0-1051 GCF_000622305.1 Nannospalax galili | reverse complement strand
CTTGCAGAGGACTCAGGTTTGATTCCCAGCACCCACATGGCAGCTGACAACTGTCAGTAACTCCAGTTCCAGTGGATCCAGCATCCTTGTCTGGCCTTCATAGGGTTTGCATGCATGTGGTACACTTACATACGTGCAGGTAAAACTCTCGTGTACATTAAAAAAAAAAAAAGTGAAAAACCAGCAGCGCTAGCGGAGGACCTAGTGTTTAAACACACCAGCCTGCTGTGGGGGCGGGCACGTCATTTTCAAACCACAACGTCAAACCGACTTATTTTTTGCCATGACTCCTTCCTCTTGCCCTTTGTTGGGTTGTGAGCATGCTGTTGTCTTAGCACTAGTAAACTCGTGAGGATTACAGAGGCCACACAGTGGCTGAGGCTACCGGAGCTGCCCATGGAGGCACCACGACTTTTCCATGGCTGTGGAAACTGGGGGGCTCCGAAGGAAACAGGAGCTGCCCAGGTTAGTAAGTACCTCAGGACCAACTCACTTTCTTGCAGCCCATAACCACATATTTAAACCAGAATGTAAACAGTCTGGGGTCTTGCTCACACACCTTTGGGTGGGGGATTAAACTGTGTCAACCCCCATGGAAAGATCTGCTGGCATAGAAAATTCTCATGTCCTTTGACAAAGCGGTTTCTCCAACAGGAACTTATCATACAAACACGTCCACACATAGAAATGATCCTGAGCGTGATATCCGTTATAACGCTGTTTGCATTGGAGAAAATTAGAAATAACCTAAATATCCTCCTGGGAGCAACATTCGACTGAATCAGCTCATGTAAAGTGGAATCTTTGTGGCTTTAAAAGGTTGGGACTGGGGACTGATACGCCCTAATATAGCACGAGCTCTGAACACAGCATTGAGTCACAGAGTGGAAAGAGGGTGCTGATAGAAGTGTGGGGTTCTTGGTATACAAAGGGGCAGTAAAGATGGCCACTCTTAGAGTACTCTTCTTAGACTACCTCCAGAAAGTGGTACATGAATCATTGGAAAGGGAGCCAGGAAGGAGGCCTGGGGCCTGTGGAAGGGACCTAACAC
>NW_008470487.1:0-1051 GCF_000622305.1 Nannospalax galili | reverse complement strand
GTGTGTACTGTCATACCCCAATATAAAGCTCTTTTTTTTAATTGCAAAATACATTAAATAGTAATTTCAAGTTTTGTTTTAAATCATCCTGCCATATTTGCTTTCTCACTTGGTTAACAAAAAGAAACAAATTAGACTGCAGTGTGGTGTTTCTCACAGATGGTGCCTGGGTCAGAGGCAGCACCCAGAACTTGTCCAGAACACAGATTCTATGGTTCAGACTTACTGAAAAGGGGCTGAAGGCAATGAATTCCAGTGCCTTGGGTGACATCCTCCAATCTGAGAACCACTGTCCCAGAATATAGACCACAACATTTTGTACTCTTAGCTGAAAATAAATGAAGAAAGGAAGAAGAAAGATTTCCCTTAGAAAACATGACAAACCAATTAAAAAGAGAATGAGGTAATTCTGTCCACAGGAGTTCTAAAAGCAGCCCTGGTGACTGGGCTCCAAGACTCAATTATAGGTAAATATTCCTTTGAGCTAAAGTCGCAGTACATGCCTCTAACCTCAGAACTTGAGAGGCTGAGTAGGAGACTTAAGAGTTCGAAGCTAGCCAGGACTGCATAGCAAGTTCCAGGTCAGCTTTAGCTATATAGTGAAAACCTGTCCCTAAATAAATAAATAGTCCTTTTGAGATTTGTTATCCTACATCGTACATTGTGTCCTGACCTACATATCTGTGTTATAACATATCTGTGTTATTAATATGAGGTGAGAAATTTTGTTTTACAAAAGTTACCATTGATCAAACTAAAAGCAACCATTTTTGAATATCTAGCATGTGATTTTGAGCCCTGTTTGGGCAAAATGACTCTTTCAGACATGGCTATAATTTGACAGGCTTTAGTTACTATATTAACTTCTGATGGGGAAATTACAAATGTAAATAAATTAGAATAGACCACTTTACTATTCAGAAGAAATTCTTTACATTCAAACAGTAACTCTATAATGTCAAAATAACCAGTAGGTATTAATCAGTATCTGGGCTATGTAAATATTTGCTTGTTTCCATAGTGATTGGCAAGCCCAGATACTGGAAAAAAA
>NW_008470486.1:0-1051 GCF_000622305.1 Nannospalax galili | reverse complement strand
CATTTTTCTCCACATAACACTGATAGTTGCTATCGGTTTGTCATATACAGCCTTTATTTTGCTGATATGTGTTCCCTTCATCCCTAGTCTCTGAAGGGCTTCACCGTGAAGCGATATTGGATTTTATCAAAGACCTTTTCTATATCTGTTTAGATGTCTGTCTGTGTGTCCAATTATGTGATGAATTACATTTATTGATTTATGTTAAGCCTTCACTGTGTATCTGGAATGAAGCCAACTTGGTTATGGTAGAATTTTGGGTTTGTTTTGCAAGTATTTTATCGAGAATTTTTGCATTTATGTTAATCAGGGAGATTGGTCTATAATTTTCCTTTTTTGTTTAAGTTCTGATATAATTCTGTGCTGAATATATCTGGCCCTGAGCTTTTCTAAGTTGAGAGAGTTTTAAATTTGTACAATCTAATTGCTTGTTATAAATCGGTTTATTTACTTACTTCCAATTTGACTTTGGTAGGTCATATGCATCTAGAAATTCATACCTTTTAGATTTTATAGTTTAGTGAAGTATACACTTTAAAACTATGTCCTTGGGATTTTTCTGAATTTCCTCAATATCTGTTATAATGTCCCCCTTTTTGTTGCTAATTTTATTAATTTGGGTCTTTCTTTCTTTTAGTTAACTTGGCTCAGAGTTTGTCAATCCAGTTTATCTTTTCAAAGAACCAATTCTTTATCTCATTAATTTACTGTAAAAATGTTGATTACATTTTATTTATTTTTTAACATTTTAATTGAATTTTTGCAATTTTCATGCATGAATGTGTGTGTGCACAGGTATGCACATGTCACTCATGCATATGGAGGATACCATTTTTGTTATTTTTTCATTTCTATTTCATTTTCTGCCCTGAACATAGTGATTTCTCATCTACTTTTGAGATTATTTTTTGTTTTTGTTTTCCCAGTGCCTTAAAGTGCATGGTCAGGTTACCTGAGATCTCTTTAATTTTCAATTTTAATTTTTAGTTTTTAAGATTCAATCTCGCCCTCTCCCCCTCCCTTCCCCTTTCTCCCCCTCCCTCCCCCTCCC
>NW_008470485.1:0-1051 GCF_000622305.1 Nannospalax galili | reverse complement strand
GTGGAAACAGAACTCTGGGTGGGTCCATGAAGGTGTTTAGAGATTTGTTCAGCTGAACAGAGAAGACCCATCCTGAATGTGGGCAGCGCCACCCCATGTGCTGGAGTCCTGGACTGAATGAAAAGGAGAAAGTGAGCTGGGCCCCAGTGTTCTGCTCTCTCTGCTTCCTGACTGCGGCTACAATGTGGTCAGCTGCCTCCTCACACTCATGCCCTGTGCTTTCCCCAGCATGATGGGCTGTACCCTTGAACTGTGAGCCAGATATTTTTGTCACAGCTGTGAGAAAAACAACTAACACAGAAAATTGGTACCAAAGTGTGGGGCCATTGTTTTGTTAAACTTGAGCACGCAGGTTGTAGGCTTTTGGAACTGGTTTGTGGAAGGAATGAGGAAGAGTTTGGAGCTGTGGGTTAGGGAGGCTCTAGAATGCCACAAGCTGAGTGTAATGGGCCATTCTGGTGGCATTCCAAAGACCAGACTGCTAGCAGAAGTGCAGACCGTGGAGGCCTGGCTTGCAGGGTTCAGAGGGGAGCAAGGACTTGGTCAGGAACTCAGAGCTTCAAGCTATATTCTAGCAAACAATCTGACTTCCTTCTGCCCTTGTCCCAAGAAGCTGAGTAAGGCTGTATTTAGAAGTAACGGACTAATTTGACTGGAGGAGAAGTTTCAAGGCAGGATGACATTCAAGCTGTGGCATGGCTATTGCACTGATGTAGATCTACAGTGAGAGAGCAGAAAGAAAAAAATCTGAAGTTTGGTGAAGAGAGGCATGTAAGCAGGTGTGAAATTCCTGACCTTGGGGGGGGTGGAGACAAAGTGTCTTGTAAGAGATTAGCACCATTAGAGAGAAACCTCTTGTTTTTCCCTAGGATGATAGGAAAGGTACTCTCTGGACAGGACCCCACCCATTGAAGGCTCCAACTTGTGAAAAAAAATTTTTAATTGAAAGCAAAGAAACTGAACTGAGAATGGTGCTGAGGGCTCTCCTGTTTATAAAAACAAAAACAAAATTACCCAGAGAAGTGTTTCCCCAGTGTCAGCACAAAGAAGC
>NW_008470484.1:0-1051 GCF_000622305.1 Nannospalax galili | reverse complement strand
TCAGATAAACCTTGCCTAGACATATATTGTATTCCTTGAGCTAGTTGTACTTTAAACATTATCATTTTACTAGGCCATGTGTTACAGCAGTCCATTCAGCCTATCTAAATAGACCCAAGGTAGCATTGCTGCCTGGCATCTCATAGCCTTGCCTGTAGACTGGGCATTTTTAGATTATAATCTCTAATGTATATTTGGGTAGTGAACTATCATCAAAGTTAATGTGTTTCCCTAAACATACTATGCATTTTAATAGCCTCTTTTTGAGAAGGATTGTATTGGACATGTTGACAATAAGAGTGCTGTCACTACCTTCAGATGTCATACACTCAGCTACAGTGAAAGTCAGTTCTCAAATGGCCCTGGTATTTGAGGCAAGATGAGTTATTTTAGGCTTAAAAACTGCTTTCTTGACTTCAGCTGCTTTTTAAAAAATTCACATAAAATCACAATTGCCCAGGTAGTCTACCAAATGAGGTGCCTTCCATACACTAGAGCTGCTCAGTTAAAACATAAGCTAAGTACAGCTTAGTCCCCCAAACAAGGAATAGTCATCATGCAAACCGGACTCCACGTGAAGAATTCTTCTTCATGCTGAATCCTTTTGCACATCCTGAGTTTTTAAAATCAGTTATGTGTATGAAGTGTGTAGATTTCATTTTAGGTTAGTAGTAGCAATTCAGTAGAATGTGTAAAATAAGCTTTCTCTATACTCAAGGTGTTTAGCATGTGGAGAAAAAGTCTGATAAACAGTTGATTGGGAGAAGGACAATAAAGTCTGCTGTTTGTGTTACAGTGCCACCTGTAATATACTATAGTAACATCTGTGAGATGAAAGTCACTGTTCTTCCAGGGGTTACGTAGCACTGGAACAGAAGCACAGGGAGAGATCTGGCAACTTGTCTCTTGTCCCCACAGCCATAGCAGCTGAACTGGGGTGAGGGCAAGTGTGTTTCAGCTCT
This sequence comes from Nannospalax galili, assembly GCF_000622305.1. Taxonomy (NCBI): domain Eukaryota; kingdom Metazoa; phylum Chordata; class Mammalia; order Rodentia; family Spalacidae; genus Nannospalax; species Nannospalax galili. The sequence goes on along the minus strand of NW_008470484.1, from coordinate 89 downwards.
CTACCTTTGACTCGATTAAACTGACAAGAAGACTTCACTGACTAAACTCTTCACTGTTTAACTTACCACAGTATTGCTTTGTACCTCCT
>NW_008470483.1:0-1051 GCF_000622305.1 Nannospalax galili | reverse complement strand
TGGGTGAAGTTCTTTGTTTCTGATAACCTCTAACTTTGCTTTCTAGAAGGGCGTGACTTTCATTTTGCGAACACTTTAATCAGAGATTTGTTTTCGTTTCCGATTTTTATGATGGCTGTCCACAGTCATCCACCGTGACAGCAGATCTCATGTTTTATGGTCTCTTCTGACCATTTTATGTCTCCCTGCTTCCTGACTTTGGAAAATACACGCTCTTCCATTTTTGGTTGTTCATAGCTGTTTCTGATCAGCACTGTGTTGTATTTTATGTATCTAAATGATGGAAGGAAGCTATCCTCCATGGGCAAGTACTAATTTGTGGTTGAAAGAGCTCTAGAAGATGATAGGTAGCTAATGTTTCTCTTATTTTATGTAAGAAAAGATGAAGGTTCAATAACTTCATCAAGGTCATAAAACTACCAGATGTCCAAGCCATAGCCCCAGGCCAAGGCCTGACACCACAGCCCTAGCCCCCACCTGCAGTGTCCTGGTGGTCTCCATGTACAGATTTACTGTAATTAAAATCATTAGAGATGTAAGCACTGAGCTCAACTTTGATCAATGTGCACAGAAATAACAATTTTGACTCAATATGTGCAGATGCTGTAAACTCACAGCATTGATGGTCAGAGCCATGACTCCAGCAATCTGACTCTCTCTCTGTGTGTGCATGTGTGTGTATATGGTGTGTGGTGTGTGTAAGATGTATGGTGTGTGGTAAGTATAAGATGTGTAGTGTGTGGTATATGTGTGTATGTGGTATATGTGTATGCGGTGTGTGGTATGTGTGTATATGGTGTGTGTGTGTGGTGTGTATGTATGTGGTGTGTGTATGTGGTATGTGGTGCATGTGTGTATGTAGTGTGGTGTGTACGTTATGTATATGTGGTATGTGTCTGTTTATGTGGTGTGGATGTGATGTCTGTAAATGTGTGTGGTGTGTAGCATGTAGTGTGTGGTGTGTATATGTGGTGTATTTGTGTATGTGGTGTGTGCTATGTGTGCTATGTCCTGTGTATGTGATGTGTGTGGTGTGTATGTGGTGTGTGTG
>NW_008470482.1:0-1050 GCF_000622305.1 Nannospalax galili | reverse complement strand
CAGTTGCCTATAACCACAGCTTCAAGGAATCTGATGCCTCTGGCTTCCTCCGGCACCTTTACTCAAATGCTAATATACACACATATACAAAATTAAAAGTAATTTTTAAGTCAGGCATGCTGGTACACACCTTTAATCCCAGCACTCAAGAGGCAGAGCAATCTCTGTTAAATCAAGGCCAGCCTGGTCTACACAGCAAGTTCCAGGTCAGCTGGAGCTAAAGTGAGACCCTGCCTCAAAACAAATGGAATTTTTAAAAAATATTTTTTAAATTGTAGATCTTTCTATCAATTTTTTTACTTGCTTAATTTTGTATTTAGTGGTTGTATTTAGTGCTAGCATCCAGCTTTATTTTTTAGCATGTGGTTACCAATTTCTCTAGCTCTATTTCTTGAAGAGACCATCTTTTTCCCCCGATGAAAAAAAGTCTTAAAACCCTTATCAGAAATCATTTGGTGGGCCGGGCATGTCTTTAGTCCCAGCACTCAGAAGGCAGAGACAGACAGATCTCAGTGAGATCGAGGTCATCCTGGTCTACATATTTAGGTGTGGCTACAGGGAGACCTTGTCTCAAAAAAGAGCCCCCAATCATTTGATGGGATTGTCTTTTTTTTATTATTATATTTATTTATGTGTGTGCATTGTATGTCAGTACACATGTGCCATGGCATACGTGCTGAGGTCAGAAGATAACTTTTAGGTGTAGTTCTCTCCTTCTACCATATGGATTCTGAGGGTTGAACATAGGCCATCAGGCTTGGCAAAAAATGCCTTTACCCTCTGAGCCTATTTGCTGGCCCTTCATCTTCTTATTATTAAGTTATAAGAGTTTTTCATACACTTTTTATGTTAGTCACCAGATAAGTGACCTATTTGAAATCTCTCCTCTAGTCTGCGGCCTGCTTTTCATTTTTAGTGCTATCCTCTGAGTAATAAAAATAATTAATTTTTTTCTTTTATGTAATCTACTTACTACTGCAGTTTTCAAAAATGTTATTATTATTATTATTATTATTATTATTAGTCTTTTTGAGACAGAGTCTCCCTGTA
>NW_008470481.1:0-1046 GCF_000622305.1 Nannospalax galili | reverse complement strand
GCTATGTAGACAAGGCTGGCCTTGAACTCACAGAGATCCACCTGCCTCTGCTAGGATTAAATGCATGGGCCACCACACCTGGCAATTAAACATATTTTTAAGAGCCAGATGTGATGCCACACATCTTTAGTTCCAGCACTTGGAAGTCAGAGACAGGTGGATCAGTGAGAGTTCCATGCCAGCCAGGGATACATAGCAAGACTCTGTCTTGAATATATATGTATGTATATATATGTGTATGTATATTGAACATACATATGTATACCGAATTTTTCAGATTTAAAATTTTTTAATGTTTTAGGTAATGTGCAGATATGGGAGACACTACGAAAGTGATTTGAGATTAGCGAAGGCTACGATAATATTGGAAACTGCAGTGGCTATGAAAGTTGGACCTTTCCATGTGGTTTCCATCTTTCTTTCTTTACAGTTAAGTAATAAAATGCTGGGACTGGTGACACAGGTTTGGAATACCAGTTAACAGCAGGGTTGAGGCAGGAGGATTACAAGTTGGAAGCAAGCATGGGCTACAGAATGCGTTCAAGGACAGGCTAGGCAATTTAACAAAACTTTGCCTCAAAACAAAACAAGAAAAAAAGAAAAGAAAAGAAGAATACAGTGTAGTGTAGTGTTCAATGCTTCATGAGGCCCTGGGTTCAATCCTAATGCCACAAAATTAGACCAGAAGTTCATAAGATTTGTTATTAAATACACAACAGAAAGTGATGAGCGTTGGAGGGCCTTTGCATCCCCTCCTTCAGGGATACATAGAGGATGTGGTTTAAGATGCTCTTCCCCCGAGAACACTGACTAGGAGATGAATGAAAAGCCCTGTATTTCTTACAGATGATGAGCACGTTTGGAAGGATGATGGTAACGCCCGTGGAACTGCACAAGAGCCTCAACACCAAAGTGTGGCAGGCACACACATTGGCCTGGGACAGCATTTTCAAATCAGGTGAAAGGGCTACCCTTCCCAGGGGTCACTACAATCCAGTGACTCTGCCCTGGGGCTGCGGAAGGTCTGCTGTGACCTTTCTTTCCTT
>NW_008470480.1:0-1051 GCF_000622305.1 Nannospalax galili | reverse complement strand
GTAAGATCCCACCAACTGAATCTCTGTCTCATTCATTCACCCATCTCAACCCTGTCCACTGCCAGCCTTGGACTCAGGCAGACCCCAATTCCTCTGCCTCAGATCCCTAGACTAGCTTCCTAACCCAGACTATGTCAACACATGACTATAGATTGCTAAATCCTTACTCAGGTGGTACCCCCAACCACCATTTTACTCTGAGTGCTAAGTCTCTGCTTAGGCAGTTCCCCCACTGCCTGGCTACTAATCAGCCAGACAGACCTACCCAAACAGGATTTTGGTAAGTCAGCTCTTTCCTACTGCATCTCCAATTTCTCCACCTCAGATATCTGGACTAGCTTCCTAAACCTGACTAGCTAAACTCCCTAGCATAGACTCTACTGGCTCCTGATCTGTTTGACACAGACCAGCCCTCCTACCAACCTGACCAGCCTACTAACCTGACCAGCCACTGTCCCACCATTCACCTAGACCATTGTACTACCCAGTAAGATCCTGAAACATGCACCAATTTATTTTCTATACCTGAACAAATATCAACCAAGGTACATCAACAATATAAACACAACCAAACTTAAGTTAAACAAAAGCAGAGTAGAAGTCCCTACTGGAAACATAACTAACAAAGAACATCCAAATGTCCAAACGGCATCAGAAAAATACAAATATGAAAAACCAAGAGAGTATATCCCCAACAAAACCCACTAGTCCTATAGAAGTACACTACAGTGAGAACCACCCTGAGGAAACCCAGGACACAGAATTTAAAAGAACAATCATAAATACATGTGAAGAACTTAAAGAAAGCACAGACAAACAACTCAAAGAACTGAAAGAGGAAAGGCATAAACTTGTGACTGAAGCTCAAGAACATACAAATATGTGGCTTAATGAAATAGCGAAAACAAATTATGAGAAAAGTGAATTCACAAAAGAGATAGAAATAGTGAAGAAGGCTCAAACAGAAAAAAAACATGGGATTAAAAAAATTACAAAACAAAGGAGAAAGCCTCACAAGTAGAATGAATGAAATGGAAAACAGAATATCAAG
>NW_008470479.1:0-1051 GCF_000622305.1 Nannospalax galili | reverse complement strand
CAGCTTAAGGGCTGCAGAGGGGTAGCTTATAAAGGGAAAGAATGAGGAAAAGGAGAATACTTTTCTGCTGTTTGGGACTGTTTTGTGGGCTGCTTGCTCAATGGAGGGCATGGGGTCTGTAAATGGTGAAGCATATTGGGGAAAACACTTACTGTAAAACATGTTTTTCTACAATTAGGAATTAACTGCAGTTAAAGGGTTGGGAAACCTGTTTGTCAGGCTTTGGGGCATGCTCTGGTGATCAGAATACATTGGTCACTAATTTCCCAGGGGCTGCTTTGTTAACTCAGAGGTGTCTGGGAGTTAGTTAACTCAGCTTCTCTGAGGAGCCTCATGGTTTCTGGGTCTGGGGTTGTCTAGATCTGAGCCCTATAATTCCAGCCTTTTATAGTATAGGATTGGGGACGGCGTTTCTCATCTGGCTATTTCCTGCTGGGTAAGGTCGATGACAAAAAGGGAAAGGGGTTTGATGAGGCTGGATCTGGAAGGCCTTCTCTCCCAGGCTGTCATTTCCTGGTATCCATTGGCATTAGAGCATTCTCCTTCCATCATGCTTGGCAGTTTTTAATATGCAGCTGGAGAAGAGTAAGTAAAAGTTTGTTAAAGCTGGTGTGTGTTAATTGGTGATATGATCCTGAAGGCAGCGGATGAAGCATGGGGCCACTGTCAAAATGAGGCCAATAGTGCCTAGGGGCCCTATTAAGGATAGAGCCATTGGAGCATTCCCTGAAAGATTTCCCATGATGACTGATGCTGGTCTCGGTTATAACTTTGGGAAAGATATTGTGCCACCCCTGGAGGCGTTGGAGATTGTATTCTATTTTACCTGACTGATTGACATAATAGCAGCATTCTTCTCCCAGGAAAAGTCAAGTTCCTCCTTTTTCTGCAGTTAGGCAGTCATGTGCCCTTCTATTTTGGAGAGCAACTTTTGCCAGGGAGAAGAGTTGTTGTTGTAGAATCTGAATAGATTGGGCAGTGCTCTCAGTAGCTGACTAGGAGAGTTGGTCACTCAGGTCTCAGATCTCCTGGGAAAGTTGTTGGGTTGCTA
>NW_008470478.1:0-1044 GCF_000622305.1 Nannospalax galili | reverse complement strand
TTTGTACCAACGTGTGTGGTGTGTGTGTGCCTGTGTGTGTGTGCAATCATGGACAAAGCAAGTCATGAACCACTGAGTTTTATGTAACCCCGCCTTTGTATAAGCAAATTAGAATACAAACCCTACAATGTGCATCTGTTTATGTAGGCAGAGAAAGGGGTATAGAAAGACATCTCATGCTCTAGTACTGGTGTTTAGAAGGAGAAAAGGTGCTTGCACATTTAAATGACTGGATTAATGTCTTCTTCCTCAAGCATCTCTATTTTGTAAATCAATCTGTAGAAAACAAACACGCAGGACATGTCAAATGTAGAAACTGGGAATGCGCAGCATACCCCCACCACTCAAGTCCTGATCATTTGCTTCTCCTGCAACAGTTCCTACTAAGCATATTGTGAATGCCAGGGCTTTCATGAACATGATTTTATCCAGCCTTTATGATAATTCCAGAGATGGTATTAATGGGCGATAAAGACACAGCGCTGTAGTAGTTGGCTTACTAAGGCTACATCCCTAGGAAGATGATGGATCATTTCCTCACAGCCAGGCCTGGCTGCAGAACCATCTTCGTAGACCTCACTCTCCAAATGGGGAAGAGGCAGTGGCCTATTTTTGAGTCAGTTCATTTAGTGTTCCAGGCTGCTTCACCTGCAAGCAACGCAGTTTATGTGTGGAAGGGTGGTCTAGTGCAGGTGAGAATCTTAGTGAGACCAACCCAGGCCTTGTTGACAAATCTAAGAAGGACTGGAAGATCCGATCTTGAAAGAATCCTGTTGGAGGTGAGTCTCCGAGGCGGAAAAGTGTGAAAGGGGCATCAGCTAAGGGACCGGTTACTTTCCTCTGAAGGTCTCAGGGATCATAGGAAGAACTGCTCTACTGTTAGAAATTGTCCCCAGGGGTGTTTTGAGGGGCTGTTTTTGGTGTAATCACTTTTCTTTTTGTTCCTTGAATAGGGGACTTTAGTGATGATTATGGGAAAGAGAGCAATAGAATTAGAGTGATACATGGGGGGAAGAGAGAGAGAGAGAGAGAGAGAGAGAGAGA
>NW_008470477.1:0-1032 GCF_000622305.1 Nannospalax galili | reverse complement strand
CCATGAACGTGCAATCCTCCTGCCTCAGCCTTCTCCTAAGTAGCCTACACCACCAGACAGGCCTGGCTACTCTAAGCACTTTATGTGCAAAAATTCATTTAACCTCATACAACCCTGGGAAATAGGTATTATCATCATCTCATTTTATGAAGGCTGAAACTGAGTTCCAGAAAGGTTAATTCATTTGCCCTGAGTCGCAGTTAGGATTCTAAAGCCTTTGCTTTTAATGCCTCTCCCCTCCTGCCGCTCCCTCCTCCTGGGACCCGCCCTGCTGTTGAGCTCCTTGATTTCAGTATGTGGTAATAGATCAAGGGCTGTTCTTCTGGGAATTGTTGTTTCCTTCATTTGTGCAGATATTTGTTGGAGAAGGATCTGGCAATGTGGAGCCTCGAACTTAAGGCCCAAGAAGTCCTCATCATACACCCAGTCAGCCACTAAGACTCTTTCGCCCCCCTAACTTTGCGTCAGCCCTTTACAAATATTTCACAGGCAATGGTCAAGGTCACTGACACAATGCAAACCTGAGGCACAAATGGTTTCTGCAATCTGGCACCAGATTTGCAAAGTTGCAGCACAGACTTTCCGGGAGAGTGATGCACCGGAAGCCAGGCAGTGAGTCCTGCCTCTGACTAAGAAACTGCCCAACCTGTTTTTCTTTTTCCATTTTTCATGTGTGTGCATATGTGAAGATCTATGCCTTTTTGCATATGTGTGGGCACATGTGTGGTTGTGCATGCACGTGGATGCTGCAGGCTTGTGTTGGGAATCATCTTCAACTCTTCTTCCGCCTTAGTCAGTGAGGCCTGTCAATCAAACACAGCTCAAAGAAATGGCTGGTTGCCCTGTCTCTGTCTTCTGAGACTAGATATACAGGCAGACTGCTATGCTCACTTGGCATTTTACATGGGTTTCTCAAGTCCCCAAGCTTGTGTGGTAAGCACTCTAATTCCTGAACCATCTCTCCAGCCCTAATTTTTAAACTTACATTTATTTCTTGTGTGTGTGTGTGTGTGTGTGTGTGTGTGTGTGTGT
>NW_008470476.1:0-1050 GCF_000622305.1 Nannospalax galili | reverse complement strand
GTGCCTTACTGAATTGTTAGGGTCACGAGGGAAGAGAACTTAAAGGGACATGTGACAACTAAAAACACAACTTGTTGGAACCCAGGCAAGGACAGGACAGGACAAGACAGGACAGGACAGGACAGGACAGGCAGATGAGCGATGAGCCTGCATTGCCGGGTGTCGTGAGCCCTTTGCTCATCGGCTTCATAGGGAAAGTACAGAGTCAAATCCAGGCTCCATAGCCAGACTCCATGGTGGCCAGCTGATATGGTGGCTCTGCTCCAGGCACCCAGATCAGCTATGGCACAGACCACGCCTGTCCCGTGCACTGGTACATCCTGAGCTTCTAATACAGAATCTGTTCCAAGAAGACACTTAGTAAATAGCGGTAGTTTGACAAAGCAAGCCACATATTTTTCAAGAATTTCATTAATCACTCTGGGGGGAAAAGAAAAGGAAAACAAGGAGCCTCTCCAAATCAGCATCTGTAAAGACGGCTTCACTCTTGCAAGGGCAATTCTCACTCCTGGTTCCTCTCACTGTTTATTCCTGGTTTTAGAAGCCATTTATTGTTTTATTATTATTAAGAGGAAAAATGTATGGGGCTGGAGAGATGATGGCTCAGCGGTCAAGAGCACTGGCTGCTCTTGCAGAGGACAGAGTTCAGGTTCCAGCACCCACATGGCAGCTATCAATGGTCCAAAACTCCAGTTCCAGGGGGATATGAAGCCCTCTTCTGACCTCCACAGACATTGCATGACACAAGTGCACTTAGATACAAGCAGGCGCTACACTCACACACATAAAAGAAAAGTAATACATAAAATTTTTAAAAAGCAAAAATGTATTGATAATATTTAAAAATAGCTGAAAAATTTTTTCTTTTTTGAATTTTTTTGTGTTATATGTTGTATGTGGTGTATGTATGTGGTTCATGCATGTGAGTGTGAGTGTGGATGTATATGCCTGTTGGTGTGCATGCAGAGGCCTAAATTGGATTTTGGATCTTGTTCTGTCACTTTCTGCCTGACTGCCTTGAGGCAGCTCTCTCACTTAACCCAAAGCTTG
>NW_008470475.1:0-1051 GCF_000622305.1 Nannospalax galili | reverse complement strand
ACACTAACATAAAACACTCACATACACCATACATGCAACACACACAGCACATATACTCATACACCACACACGTATACAACACATACACTCACATACACACACCACATATACTGACACACACATACAACCCACTCACTCACACACCCCATGTTCTCACACAAACAACACACACACATGCACACATCATATATACTCATACATACACGTACACATGCACACACACACAAGATTTTTAAGTAAAATAAATTCAGAGCCATCCTAAGGTCCTTTATGACAAGTTGAAGGTGCCACACGTGTTTTCTTAAGTACAGAACGGCAGCCTCTCTCTTCCCTACAGTGACCCTGACAGCCTGCAAAGCTAGTTGCTTGGCAGATACCATTAGCCCCGGCTTGACTTCCTTAGATTGAAAATCAAATCTGGGGAGAAGTCAAGATGTTTTTCAGAAATATTTAGAGGAAAAATTTAAAGAAAGATTAAAATTGAGTTGAGAAAAAAAAATCTGGCACTCTACCTCCATCCTGGAATAGGAAGTTAGGGCAGGCATCACCCACGTCCCAGTGACAGAAAAGCAAGTGAGACACAAAATCATGGTGTTTTGAGGACCTAGGAAAGGCCTGAGGATTCATGGCAGCACAGCATCCTGAAACCTAGAGAAATGACGGCCACTCCAGGGAAGGGCATGCACCTGCTCACCGACAGCACACGTGAGAGGAAGAGATGCTGAGGACCTCTCCAGCAGGAGAAGCTCTCGGGTGTGGCTCTCGGGTAATGAAAAGCCAAGCACAGAGCCTCAGCAGAGACAGGTGGTAGGCACACCGTCCAAGTCCCAACTCCCAGACCTCCAGCAGACACTTCCAAGAATCATCAGAGGCTGCAGAAGACACAGGAGGCAGCATCCTCTGCAGCACAGGTCTGGAGAGAGGCATGGCCACAGGCTCAGGAAGAGGCATGGTCCTGCTGGATCCTGCTCCACCAGGAAAGAAAAGGCTTGAGCTCCCTGAGAAGGGACAGGGCCTGTGTACCACAGAGTGTGAGAAGTGACCCACCAGG
>NW_008470474.1:0-1051 GCF_000622305.1 Nannospalax galili | reverse complement strand
TTTTTTTAAAATAACCAGTTGTTTGGTTCATTGATTCTTTGTTTTAGTCTTGTTTCTGTTTAAATAACCTCAGCTCTGGTGGATGTGCCCACATGATGGCGCCTGCAGGATCAAGCTGGGTCCCACCCCAGGCACCCTCCTAGACACACACAGAGTCGTGTTCCTGTGACACCATATCAAGTCCAGTTGACAATGAAGATAAATCATCACTGGAACAATGGTGTGTTGTATTAAAAGTAATTGACGTATTAAAAACATGATCCGAATCACACAGGAAACAGTACTAACATACGATTTGTTATATGAAGACCAAGGGAAGAATTCTTAACCTATACATGTGTTTCTAACTGCTTTTTAAAATAATTTTGGCATGGTTCAAAGCAGACTTTTAAAACATTGCATGAAAAGAACAATGAGGAAATATTTTCTGTGAATGTCAGGTTATCATTTTGCTTTGCAGTACCCTTGAAAATAGTAAAACCGATTATATTCCCTATTATTTTTATGGTATGCATGGTTTTGAATGTGTCACTTTTCTGTACATTCATTAATGAAAAAAAATCTCTGCATGTTTTGTTATGACTGTAGATAATTTACAGAATTTGGGGGGTTGTCTTTTTTAAGACAGTGTCTTCCTGTAGCTGTAGCTGGCCTTTTACTCACTATGTAGGCCAGACTGGGCTTGATCTCACAAAGATTCACCTGTCTCTGCCTCTCAAGTGTTGGGAATAGAGGTGTGCACCACCACACCCAGTGAAATGTACAGGTTTTGTTATGCTTCTGGATAAATATTTTTTGGTTGCAAAACTACATAAAATATTTAAGAGACACATAAAACTGTATACTGAAGACTTGGAAGAGGGCTCCATGGGTTACATGCTGGCCATGTGAACTTGAAGACCTGAGTTTTGATCTCCAACACCCAGTAAAAAGCTGGGTGTGGTGGCACTGTCCTGTAAGACAGAAACAGGGGCTTGCTTTCCAGTAAGTCTAACTGAATTTGCAAGCTACAGATCAGTGGGAAAGCCTTTCGAAGACTGAGGTGGCGAGC
>NW_008470473.1:0-1051 GCF_000622305.1 Nannospalax galili | reverse complement strand
CCAAAAAAAAAAAAAAAAAAAAAAAAGACATATATAGAATATTCCACCCAACAGATAGGGAATACACTTTTTCAGCAGCACATGGAAACTTTTCAAAAATCAATCATATCATAGGACACAAGGCAAGTTTCAATAAATACAAAAACACTGAGCTAATCAGGCCACAATGGAATAAAAGTAGAAATTAAAAACAAGAGGACCCACGAAAAGTTACAAAAATTCTTGGAGACTAAACAGTACATTCTTTAACGAACAATGGGCCAACCAAGAAATTAGGGAGGAAATAAAAAATTCCTAGTGACACCTGTTTCTTACTGTTCTTTCTCAGGTTCCTTCTTTGCCTTCACCTCTCTGGTTCCTTTTCATTATCCTGGTTCCTGCACTTACATCAGGATACATACTCAAATGGTAATGAGACCACAACCTATCAGAACCTCTGGGACACAGCCAATGCAGCCTTAAGAGGAAAGTTTAGAGCACTAAGTGCTCACATAAACAACTTAAAAGGAAGAAAAATTTATTTGGATTCACAGTTTCAAAGGGTTAGATCCATAGCTTCTTGGTCCATGCACTTGGACAGAATTTCATGGTGCTGGCGACATGTAGTGAAGAAGCTGGTTTAGCTTGTGATAAACAGGAATCAGAGAAATCAGCAACAGAAAGGGTCATAGAATAATATGGCTCTCCAAGGACATGTCCCAGTGAGTGTCTTCCTTTCCATGGCAGGAAGTTCCACTACCTCCCAATAATCTATTCAAAGTTCGAACACATTATTAGGTAAAATCATTCATTATGTCAGAGCCTTCATTATCTGGTCTTCTCTGGAAACTTTTTCATAGATACACCTAGAGGTATGCGTTACTAATCTCATAGGAATTTTTAAAAAATTGTGTGAACTTCCTACATGAGTATAGTCTTCACACTACTTCCATCCCCTCCCAGTCCCCCTCCAACTCCTCCCACATCCCCCACTGCCTCTCAATTTCTTGTCCCCTCCCATGATTATTAATGTTACATATGCATGCATGCTTGTAGTGCGCGCGCACGCGTG
>NW_008470472.1:0-1050 GCF_000622305.1 Nannospalax galili | reverse complement strand
TATATATCCCTTATTACCCCAGTCCAATTTCATGAACCCTATTATATATATGAAGGTCAATTGACTCAAACATGTGCCCCCAAATACCCTTTGGTGTGGGTCTGTCAACTGTGGTCTAGTTAATCTACCAGGAATCTCAACCTTATAAGAGACTGACTCTCCCCCGCCCAACAGCTATCTGTTGCGAATACTTTCTCAGGTAGTTTTGGGGTTTCTTACCTACTTCCCCACATCTACACTGAGAATTTGTCTGCCTTGAACTCACATGGGACTTGTGCATGCTATCACTATTGCCATGAGTTCACATGAGTAACTTCTCAGCTCTCTGGAAAACAGTTTCCATGTGCTCTTACACAACCTCTGGCTCACAAAAATATTTCCCCACCCTCTTTCACACTGAGTCCTGATCCTCAAGGGATCAGAAGTTGGATAGAAATGTCCATTTCATTTTTTATGACTCATTTGAATGCTCTTGTTAATTTATGGCTCTTGACTCCAATTTGTTAAGAGTTTTGAGAGAAACCACAAGTGCATTTTGATTTCCTGTCAATCTAGGGCTTTTTGAGCATCTGAATTATTGTTGGTTCTCTCTAGTGCTATTGTGCTACAAGAATCAGGCAGACAAAACCCAGCATAGAATTGAAGAAATGGGCTGCTCAAAGAAATTCTAAATGCCTTTGTATTAAGCAAATTTAAATACTGGGCATATATGTGGGGACAGTTTCTGCAGAGTGTTGAGTTTTGCTCAATGTAAGAATAAGCAATGTACATGTATTTGGTAAATGTTGAAGTGAGCTGTTATTGGGGAGATAAAGTGAGTGATTATATTAGTTACTTTCCTTGTTGCCACAAAATGCCTGGCAAAAACAACTTAAGAAAAGAAGGGGCTTTTGACTTTATGTATAAGGGGCTGCAGTCCATCATGATGAAGAAGGTGGGGTAGCAGGAAGGTGCAACAGCTGTTTATACAGAATGCTCAACCAGGAAGCAAAAAGCAGTGAATGCTAGTACTCAGCTAGATTCCTCCTTTTGAATAGTCTGGGATCCCTG
>NW_008470471.1:0-1050 GCF_000622305.1 Nannospalax galili | reverse complement strand
CCTGGGGTACGCAGATTCTGCTGCTGGCCTATGCTGAAGAGCTCATGTGTCTGAGTGTCAGTGATGAGTGTGTGCAGGACAAGCAAGCCTTCACTCGCAGTGACTTCTCACGGTACAGACACAGGCTGTGTTTCTGTTCTGCATTTCCCTAGGAACTGGAGGCTGAAGGTTTAAGGCACCCTTTAGCAGGCTAAGGAAGTGCTATTTCCACTTAATAGTAAAGCTTTTTTTTGTCTGTCTTGGGCTGAAGAAAAGCTACTGGATTTTGCAAGAGACCCTGTGACTCTGTGTCTCTGGCAAATTGGCAGGACGTCACATCAAGAGTGTGTGGGCAACACAGCAGGTCTGATGTCTGAGGTCAGCCCCTTGGCTGGCCCCCTGGGAGTACAGCTTTTGTGCGACAAGCCTATGTCTCATGCCAGCCAGCCAGGACTGCTCACTAACACACCTGTTCATGCCAGAACCAGCACTTCCCTGAGACCTGATTTTAGAGGGCAGGGGGTGCCCTGTGACCAGCCCCCAACAGGAACCTTGTCTGAGTCCTGAATGGGTACAGCACCTTCCTCTCTCTAGGAAGCATGCTCACGTGGCTCCGTGAACAGTGGGGAACCTGCCCTGCTCCACTGATCCAGATGTGTCTCAGCTCATGCTCACCACCGCAAGATTTGGGCTCCTTCTCATGGAGCCCAAATGTGTGGATGACTGTGGGACTCCAATACAAATAGACATTAGGAAACCAGTTCAATGCTCCCAAGGTAAAACATGAATCATAGGGTACTGTTTATCACTATAGGATACCGTCTGTCAATATATTGATAGATGAAAGAACATTTGTATTTAAGCTGCAACTGAAATTAGACCTTACCCTACTTTTCACGTGGGTTTTCTCACACATTAGTCATGTCTTCAGTCAATGAGTGCTGTAATTGTAGCTGGGTAGAAGGTGCCAGAGGCTAAAGGAGCCTGGAGAGCAAGGCCAAGAGCGATCCCCCATAGCCTTTTTTTTTTTTTTAAATATTTTATTATTTTTTATTTTATGTGTATGAGTGT
>NW_008470470.1:0-1050 GCF_000622305.1 Nannospalax galili | reverse complement strand
CCAACTTGGGGAGAAGAGGCTTTATTTGGCTCACAGCTCACAGTCCATCATCAAGGGAAACCAAGGCAGCAGTTCAGGGTAGGAACCTAGAGCACAGACCACGGAGGAGTGCTGCTTACTGACTTGCTTCTGTGATCCGTGCTCAGTGCCCCTTCTTATACAACACAGGACCACCTTCCCAGGGGTGGCACCGCCCACAGTGGGCTTAGGTTCCCCTCCCCTCCCCATCACTCAACAATCAAGAAAATGCCCCACAGGTGGCCAGAGGTCAGTCCAATTGGAAGCAATTTCTCAGTTGAGCGTCCCTCCACCCAGGTGTGCCAAGTTGACAATTGAAGTTGTCCAGCACAACATGCTCATTGTTTAAGGAGTATCTGGCTACAAATTGGTGATGCAAAGCTCTCATCCACCCCTCCATCTGCCTTCGCTCTGCTTTCGGGGATGAAGGTTCAGGATGAGCAACATTTGAACATTATAATCAATACATTGCCAACAGTCATCTCTTACAGTGGCCTGCTCCAGACACATGGAACGGAACCTAGTTTCCAGACACAGCAGGGTTTTGCAGGCAGATCATCCATGATAATATTTGCCCCTATTGTGGTTTGAATCTGCAGTCCCCCAGCAGACTCACATGTTGAACTTTTGGTCCTGCAGGTGGCGCTATGTTGGGAGATGTTGGAAACTTGAGGGGGTGGGGTTTAGCTGGAGGAAATCCATCCTAGGGTGGGGCTGTTGGAGCTTGTACCTGGTCCCAGTTTTTCCTTCTTTCTCTGCTTCCTGTCCACCATGAAGGGTAAAGCCTTCTGCTCCATGTGCTCCTGTCACCATGATGGTCCACCTCACACAGGCCCAGAGTCACAGAGGTAAAAGTCTCCTGACCAGATCATATTGGTTTCATGTTCAGACATTCTCTCTAAAATATTTTATTATTTTTATTTTTTTTATGTGTATGAGCGTATTGCCTGAATGTATGTGAGCGCCCCCGTGTCCTGCAAAGCTGCGGAGGTCAGAAGAGGGCTTTGGATTCACCTGGAACTGGAGTTAAGG
>NW_008470469.1:0-1050 GCF_000622305.1 Nannospalax galili | reverse complement strand
TGGGCCTCATCCATAAATAAGTGGAATGGCTTGGTAACATCTGGGAGAGAAAAAAGCTCCTTGCTCAGCCTCAGTCCACTTTAGGGTTTGGTTCTGGCATACAGAAGAGTTGTTACTTCAGCAAATCCAAAAGTCCATAGGCGACAACAGCTGACTGCCCCCAGGAATTCCCTTACTTGTCAGACCTGGGAGGTTATTCTCAGTCCATACACAAGGGAAGTTGTTGCAGGTCCTGTAAATACCTTGGAGGCTGAGTATCTTTGTTAACAGTTTGTTCTGGTTGCAGGATATATTCTTTAGACAAGGGGCAAGTCACCACAATCTTAGTTGGGGTCAGATCTGAGCCTAAAGACTTGGCTTTGTTTCCCCAAAAGAGGTGGTGGTCCTTATTTTTTAGTGTCTGCTTTCAGTCTTTTGTTGTTGCTGCTGACTCCAGTCTCCATTTCTAGGCTTCCTGTCATTTACCTTTCTGAAAGTTGTTATCATTGTTCTGGTTAACTTGGTAATTTTTAACAACTGTCCTTGAATCCTTTTAGTTTTTGTAACTCTTTTCTAATGACTGGGACTAGCCGACTGGGTGACAAAGGGCAATATTTATGGCCTACTGGTTTTTTGGAGTATCCAGATAGGCCTCTTTAAGGTGCTCCAGGAACCCAGCAGGTGATTCTTGAAGGGTTTAGAATTTTCTCATTTATCTTAGATCTGTGGGCTTCCTAGTAGCTGCCTTTATTGACCCTAAAAGGACTTGACAAAAAGTTGTCCAGGTCCCCCACCTTGGTCAGAACTGGAGTCTGAGGTCTCTCAGAGGGAAAAAAAAAAAACCTTCCTGAGGGGCCGAGGGGCTCCTCTGGCCTGCACTGAGCCACTTCTCCCCCGACCCCAACTCCCGGCCAGCAGAGACGCTCCCAGCAGCTCCTCCTCAGCCGCCACCACTCCAGCTTTCTGGGTGCTCCATCAGTTCGGCACCAAGCACTGGCCCAAGCACAGTCCTGGGGACGTGGCCAGGGCCCTGCCAGTGGCCCCCATGCCATGGGTGCCACGAGACCTGCT
>NW_008470468.1:0-1050 GCF_000622305.1 Nannospalax galili | reverse complement strand
ATATATGCGTTTCCCATGGCTACTGTAAACAAGTGACCGCAAACTCAATAACTCAGACTATAACTTCATCATCTTACTGTTCCAAGATAAAGAGTCTGAAATGGCCTTAGTGGCTAAAGTGAAGGCTGAGTTCCTTCTGGAGGCTCTAGGGAGACAATCTGTTTCCTTGCTGTTCTAGTTTCCTGACCAGAAGTAACTTAGGGGAGAACAGGGTTTATTTGGCTTACATTTGCAAACTACAACCCATCATTGAGGGAAGTCATGGCAGGAACCCAAAGGCGGGCCTGTTTGCTTTTCTACCCAGCACTACCCCTGAGCGAGGAAGTCATTTCGCATCCAAAGACGTACAGCAGGAGCCATGGAGGATGCTGGCTCCCTGGCTGGCTTTCTTATCCAGTTCAGGGCATGAGATGGTCAAGAGAGGCTTCCATTGTTCCCTGCCCTTTGTCCACTTCCATGTGACCAAACAACAAGGTCTCACTGTAAGGAAAGCTTGTCTGCATTTAGTCAGCTTTGATACAGTCAATCAGCCCACAGAATGGCAGGATACACTTTCCACATAGCTGTTCTTTGACTTGTTCAATTATGTCAGGCTTTGGTTACTCTGTCCCTTGTCAGAGAGACAAAGCGCCAGACTGTTCTGGGGAAACCCTGAAACTGGGATGCAATTGGAAGGGAGATATCTGCTGTGTTTGGAAATGGTGGCGGGAGAATTTGAGGTACAAATCTAGATTTTGGAATCACCGGGATATAGGCGATTATTGGAATTGTAGAAATGGAGGGACTCCCTCCACAAGGGGCACGTAAAGAGGAAAAGGCTGGGTTTAGGCCTGGAGTGGTGGCACACACCTTTGCTCCCAGCACTCAGGAAGCAGAGGCAGGCAGATCTCTAAGTGCAAGGTCAGTCCGGTCTACATGGTGAGTTCCAGGCTGGCCAAAGTTACATGGTAAGACCCTGTCTCAAACAAAACAGCAGCAACAACAACAAAAGTTGACTGTATTTAGAATCATATAGGAGGGACTGGAGAGATGGCTCACTGGCTGCTCTTG
>NW_008470467.1:0-1050 GCF_000622305.1 Nannospalax galili | reverse complement strand
GAAAACAAAGAAAAAAATGTATTGGGGTGAATGAAATATAAATTTAATGTTGGGTCTCTTCTTTAACATCTTTCATTATATATCTTGCAAATATCCCAAGCCCAAGAAAGATTAAAACCTCAAATCTCTGTAGTTCCATGCATTTCAGATAAAGGACACTCACCCTATATAATAAAAATACGAATAAATGGGAGAAAAGGGAAAGCTATTCGTTAGAAATGAAGCATGAAATAGACAGGAAATAGAAAATCAATATTTGTCAAATATTTTGGGAACAACTGCTCCAGTCAAGAGTCGCTTGTGGGTGCTAAAATGAGTAGTCAAAACCACGAGGAACAGGATCTTTCTAGAACCTCAGCCTCCTCCCACAGCCTCTGATTAAGTGCTGGGGTGATAGGGTTAAGTGCTGGTGAGAGGCTGGTTACTTCACAGTGGAAAGCCTGGCAGACACAAACCTGTCCAAATGACTGAAGTTATCATAACAGGTAAAGGAAGAACAACTTGCCTCATGTGCTTCCTGTTAGGAAGTACCAATAGGCATATTATCACTTCTGTGCTATTTATGCCCAAATGCATAACTAGGATTAATCATGGGCAAAGATCAGGCAAACCCAAATCTGAGGACAGTCTACCAGTCAGCTGATGTATGGTGACACACTCCTGTGATCCCAACTCTCAGGAGACAGAGGCAAGAGAATTGAGATTTCAGGCCCAGCCTGAGCTACATAGTGAGACGTTGTTTAATAAAACAAAAATATGTGTGTGCCTTTGAAAGGGCACTAGTCTCTACCTCTTCCTCTTTCCCTTTACTTTCTGGTTCATGAGAAAGAAACTTGTTCTGCTGTATGCTTCTGCCGTGATGTGCTGCCTTACCACAGGCCCAAACCAGGAGGGTCCATCAATCATGGACTGGAAGCTCTAAAACTGTGAGCCAAAGTAAACCTTCCTCTTCATAAGTTAATTATCTGAAGTATTTCATTATAGTTACAAAAAGCTGGCCAGTACACCAATACTCTTCCAAAGTGTCAGGTCATATAAGACAAAGCAAGA
>NW_008470466.1:0-1049 GCF_000622305.1 Nannospalax galili | reverse complement strand
AACTGGAGTTATAGACGGTTGTTAGCTGCCATGTGGGTGCCATGCGAATCAAACCTGGGTCCCCTGCAAGAGCAGCTGGTGCTATTAACTGCTGAGCCATCTCTCCAGCCCCCTCTTGTTTTTTGACGTATGTCTGTGTGAGTGAATGCCACGTGTTTACAGGTATAAGTGGAGGCAAGAATTGGGCATCAGATTCCCTGTAACTGGAGTTACAGGCAGTTCTGAGCCACCAGAGCTGGGTGCTGGAAACTGAACTTGAGTCCTCTGGAAAAGCAGCAAGTGCTCTCAAGCACTGAACCACTCTCCAGTCCTGTGTGTTTCTGTTTTGAGACTGGTTCTCCGCTATGTGGCCTTGGGTGACCTGGAACTTGCTATGTAGCCTAGGCTACCTTTGAACTGGAGATCATCTTGCCTACACCCCTCATTTGCTCAAAACATAAATAGCTTCTCATTGTAAAACCCAGAGCCAGTCCCCTGGGCCCAGTTCCCTGGGATTCGGAATTCATGCCCTGCTCCCTTCCTCTTCCACTCTGCACTGTGGGAGTGCAGAGTGGGTGGAAGGACTGACGATGTCCATCTATTCCTGGTGACTGGCTCCTCCACTTCACTCATAACTCCGTCCCTTTCACATCATCTCTAAAGGGCCATCGTCGCACTGCTCTCTTGTCCGACTGTTTACCTAGAATGTGCTTTCACTGGTCCATGTTGGCCTGACACACCCCTGAGTAGCCAATCACTGTTGCCAAAGGGTTGACATGTTCTGACTGGTTTGGTTTGAGTCATCCGCCTTGGAGCTGATACAAGTGTGGGTTGAGTGGGAAATGACCGTTCCCTTGAGATAGATAGGGATCCTGTTACCAGAAGCATGAATACTGGGCAGCAAGACTAACAGATGTGCGTTTTCAATGTTTGTCCAGCAGCTGACTGAAAGGAAGGGGTTTTTTGTTTTGTTTTGTTTAAAACAGAAATAAATCAGCTTTGTGCTGCCTGGGGGAGCCCCTAGGGAATTCATCATTGTTTAATAATTTAACAAATTTGTATTGATATCA
>NW_008470465.1:0-1050 GCF_000622305.1 Nannospalax galili | reverse complement strand
CACCTCTTCTCTGGCTCTTACAATCTTTCTGCACCCTCTTCTGCAGTGATCTCTGAGCCCTCAGTGGGTAAAGTGAACACAGGAGTCCTGTCCAAGAACCAACATTCTGAAAACTCTTAAACTCTGTGCTTGGCCGTTTGTGACCTTTTGTGTGCCTAGTCTTCTGTTGCATGAGGTAGGTTCATTAATGAGAACTGAGAGATTCATTAGTGTCCTCTTTACCTCTGTTATATTTTCTGTGAGCCTTAGGTGTAGAAGTTGCATTGTAGATGTGGACAATAGCCTGTGTAATTTAGGCAGTCAATTGGACTACCCTGCTGATCAGCTCAAAGGAAGGTTTCTCCTGTCTGATGCTGTTTCTTGTATGTAGCCTTTAGCTATACACATGGACTCGTGGAGAGATATTGTATTTGTAATTGTCATTATGTTGCTGAACTAATATGATTATCTCTGGCCTTTTAAAACTAGCTAGGCATTATTTATCTCCTCTCTCTCTCCCTGTCTAACCCTTCCACGATGGTCTTACCATTTAAAGTGTCCTCATTTTTCCCATTTCTCCCTTGATAATGCCAGTCTCCTAGGATCCCACATCTCTTTAGCACTTTGAATCCCTTTATTCCCAAGGTTCCTTGTATAACCCTCCTTCCTAACTCCCATTTAAATAGCAACATTTTAATCCATTTCTCCCTTAGTAACACCTGCCCCATATTATTCTTCTCTCTTAGGTTCTTCCTTTCCCTTTATCTCCCTGGTTCCTTTTCGTTAACCTGGTTCCTGCAGTTACAGCTGGATACATACTCACATACAAGGATTTGGTGCTAGAATCCACATGTCCAAAGAACATAAGTCTATTTTGTTCCCCGAGTCTGTGTTACTTTGCTTAGTATAAAAGTTTCTAGTGTCATACATTTGCCTGCAAATTTCATGATTTTGTCTTTCTTTACCGCTGAGTAGAACTCCATTTGGTAAATGTATCACATATTCATTATTTACTCATCTGTTAAGGGACACTTAGGTTGCTTCCATTTCTTAGCTATTGTGAAAAGAGCA
>NW_008470464.1:0-1050 GCF_000622305.1 Nannospalax galili | reverse complement strand
GTACAATTCCTAATTCTTCTGTTATTAAATTTCAGGTTTTTAAATCACTGCCTTGAAAATTTGTATAATTAAACATTGAAGATGAAATTGATTTTGTTCTTTGCAAGTCTCCTAAACTAAACATACTGGATGAACACTTAAGCAAATAAAGAAAAAAATAAATAATAAATAATAAATAAATAAATAAATAATAAATAATAAGTAAAGACATTTCAATTATAGAAAATTATGTTAAAAAGGCAAAAATATTCCCTGTCACGTACCTCACCTGCTATTGAATATCTTATTTTTGTTTCTGGAATCCCTGAAGCCAAACTTCTAAATGCATATAAAACAGAGCACAAGTTTCCTTCTTGCTTCTGCTCTAGCTGGATAAGGTTTATTGTCGCAATCTGCATTTCTTTTCTCATTAAATTTCATAAAGTAGCTTCAGTCCTGTCGGGATATGGGAAACTGAGGAGAATATTGTCCTTCCTCTCTCAAGCTCTGAAGCTCATTTCTAACAAATGCATAGAAGTCCATATGATCAATTTATCTTCCATGTGACTTGAGATCAATTAACAGCCTAGGAAAATGCAAATAAGGTAAACCTGAAGCAAACAAGACTATCCTATGTGATGAGGTGGCATGACCAACTGATGTGACTGAAAGCTGAATTATTTTAATTTTAATGTTATTTGCTATTATGATTGTCTTTCTTAGTGCTTACTGAGTCGTCTTCCCAGGAGGAATGGACAGCTAACTGTATTCCATTCAGGGTCATTCCTAGGAAACATATCCTTGGAGGCTAAACAGGTGACTCAGTGGTTAAGAGCACTGCTGCTCTTGCAGAGTTGCAAGATTTGGTCTGGCAACTCATGGCGGCTAATGACTGTAACTCCAGTTCCACGGATTCCAACATTCTCTTCTGGCCTCCACAGATATCGCATACATGTGGTGCTCTTATGTATAGATAAGCACAAAACAAGCACATAAAAATAAGAATAAAAAAATTAAAAAGAAAAGATGTCCTTGTCTAATCCAATATTATTCTAGTTTTTGAGTGTGGAC
>NW_008470463.1:0-1050 GCF_000622305.1 Nannospalax galili | reverse complement strand
ACCATCTGTAAGTACAGATCCAGAAGATCAGATACCCTCTTCTGCCCTCTCTATGTACATGGTGCACCTATATACATGTAGACAAAACACCCATACACATAAAAATAAAAATTTTTAAATTTAAAAATAGACTTATTAAAGGTATAGTTTCCATATAATAAAATATCCCACTTTAAGTGTATAGTAACCACCCTCAAAACCAACATCTGGAATACTTCTTTCCCCTAAAAAGTTCTCTAGTACGCCTTTATAGTTTATCCCTCTACCCTCTCTGGCCCTAACAACTGCTACTCCATTTTATGGCCTTATGGCTTTTGTGAAGTACAGATGAAAACATGCCGTGGCTGCTTATTCTGTACTTCGTGTTTTTCATTTACCAGCATGGTTTGAGTGTCTTTTCTTCAGCATAGAACTTCTCATAGCCACATTTTGACAGCTTATAGTTTTGCGTTTGTTTGTCCCATGGTTTGTTCATCATTCTTCAGCTGGTGGGGGCCGTTGGGGTCTTTCTAGCCTTTGACTGTATTATAAGTAATATAGCCTTGAGCATTTTCAAAGAGCTATGTGCGCTGCCAGGCAAATCCCTAGTTAAGAAATTGTTGAAAAGCCTGTGACTTGGGCTGCAATTTTACACTGCCTCTCCATGGCAGGGAAGAATGGCAGAAAATAGAGGTGATACACTAATTACAGTTGAGCAATGTCGGCCTACCCTGTGGGGTTTGTTAAGGTAATCAAATGACTCTGGTTTTCCCTCTGGTTTGTCCATTGTGGTTATAAGCAAGATGTGCAGGAGTGTTACTGTGCCTCATGTAGTTTCAGGGGAGATCTGATCTGGGGCAGTTATATATCTGGTGATTTTCTTACTAACATCTGGGACTTCTGTTTTTTGCAGTTTTTCTCTGACGCTAATTGATGCCCTGGACACCTTGCTAGTAGGTATCTCAAGTATTCCTTTTCCTCTTCATCAATGTATAATCGATATCCTTTCTCTCCTGGTAGCTTGTCTGTGGGTAAAAAGTGAATTCTTCCCTCTGGCCTTCTGTCTCATGA
>NW_008470462.1:0-1049 GCF_000622305.1 Nannospalax galili | reverse complement strand
CAGCCTGGTCTACATAGCAAGTTCCAGGCCAGCTGGGGCTACAGGGAAACTTTGAAAAAATTTAAAAGAATAAAAAAGAGAGGACCATTGAGATGGCTCAGTGGGTCAAAGACCCCTGGCACCATCACGTCTGACAACCTGAGTTCAGTCCATGAGATGGACCATTCCCACAAACTGTCCACACAGGCTTTGTGGCACACATACCCACATACATGCACACACAAAATAAATATGCTGATCTAAGGGGCTATTTAAAAAGGAAAACAGACTTGACCGTTTTAGTGTCTTCATTCGTTCATCAGGCCTGCTAACCTGTAGGCTGAGGGAGAAAAATTACTAGATGTAAGGTTTTTGACACACAGATGTATGTCTTGTGAAAATCCATTTTGTTTTCTTTAAGTTATCTGATGAATTCATCTAGTTTAGGAAGTTGGTTTTGGTTTTTCTTATTTAGAGACAAAGTCTCATGCAGCTCAGGCCCATCTTGACATTGAACTAGAGTCATCCTGCCTCAGCCTCCTAAGCCCCAGGAGTGCAGGCTCGCACCACCACACACAACTAACTACTTTAGGAACCCTGGAGCTACAGCCCCACGTCTGGGCATGAGAAAGATCTAAGAATTCCCAAAGATTTTATATAAAACTTGATGCGTGGGCACATCCTTCTCAGAACTTTTGTTATTTCTCGAAACATGAAGAATCTCCGATCTAGTGTCATTAAGAAACTCAGACTTTCAGGGGAAACGAATGAGGAGACGCAACACTAGTCAGAAGCAGCTCCTGCTGAAGAGCCGCGGTTACTCCCCATCCATGCCGCACGGGCCTCAGGCCGCTGTCACCTGCCCATCCGAACATGTGAAGCCTCAGGGGGCAGAGGGAGGAGGACTGCAGAGAGCTTGAGGCCAACCTGGGCTACAGAATGAGGCCCTGGCTCCACAGAGAGGAAAATGAGTCACTCATCTCTTTTTTCTTTTTTTTAAATCAAGTTGAAGTTGTGTTTGTTGTCTGGGCATTTGCTTTCCTTCCGTGTTGCTGGTAAAGTTCTCAGGC
>NW_008470461.1:0-1050 GCF_000622305.1 Nannospalax galili | reverse complement strand
TGGTAGTGGTCAGAGTGTTTTGTCACAGCAATGAAGAACAAATTAGGACACTTCATTTCTAAAGGCTCTTGTGTCACATAAAAATTTGATGAAATAATCTTGTTTTCCTCTTTTAAAACTGTTTTAGCGATGTCAGCAATGGGGAAGAAATCTATGGCACTTTTCAACCCTTTTTTTTCTTTAATTTTATGAATATGAGTGTTTTGACTAATGTATGTAAGTGCACCTGTGTCATGCAATGCATGTGGAGGTGTCAGAAGTGGGATTCAGATCCCCTGGAACTGTAGTTACAGAAGGTTATTAGCCACCATGTGGGTTCTGAGACCCGTGCCTGGCTCTTCTGCAAGAGCAGGTGAGCCATCTCTCCAGCCCCAATACCATAATTTTTAAACAAGTAAGGTTACTATATATAACCATCAACCTGCCAAAAAAGTTATATTCAGTCACATAACCAACCTAGCATATTCATCCTCCAAAATGAACAGGGATAGCAGCTCTAATAGGCTGCTTCAATATCAAAGCACTTAGGATCTCACGGGACACACCTTCCTTTTGATTGCCCCAGCCCTAAGATCCAGGTAAGTCAGGGGAGACTGGACAGAAGTCAAGGAACAGGAGTGCTGGGAGGCAGCCCTCACAAGTGCATGGCCTCCTCCACAATCAGATACATTCTTGTGAGCAGGTAGCTAAGAATCCAGTGGGAACAGGAGCAGTTAAAGAGTGCAGAAGGCTCCCCTGGCAAGCAGCTGAAGGGCACTACATGTGTCTCAGAAAGAAAAGCACATGTTCTCAAGCACCAGTGAGCATGGATTAATCCTACAGGAAGTGGGCATGGTTACACACATCATTTACAAATAACTGACCAATCAGGACTGAGCATCCACACACACCCCCTCATGTGCATGGAGGCAGAACCTATACAGGAAGTTTCTCCTTGGAAGTCAGTTTTTCTGTCCTTGCAATGCATTCTAGCTTGGTATCTAGGGATGGATCTTTTTATTTCATTTCTTCCCTTCCTCCCTCCCTTCCTCCCTTCCTCCCTCCCTCCCT
>NW_008470460.1:0-1050 GCF_000622305.1 Nannospalax galili | reverse complement strand
TATATATATGTGTGTATATAATATGTATGTATATATGTATATTTATATATATAATTCATGTGCATGTCTCTATGTTATTTTAGGAATTTGTTATATTTTAGGGAAATTTTACCTCTGAAGAAGCGACATAGTTCCACTTATTGGTTGGTATGGAGCCATCAGAGGCAATCTCACCAACTTCCAGTTCCAAAGAGGACTTGTTTGTGATGGTACAGAAGGGAGTCAGGGTGACTATTCGTGAGAGATTAAAACTGCTCATTTTGATGCTAACACCAACCTGTGGAAGAGAAACAAGCAAGTATATCCTCCAGCTGATAAAAGCTGTATTGTCTTCTACCACTGATTCTCTTCTCACTAAAAAGAAAATTTTTGTTTCTTACTTTAGCCTTACCAGAAATCAATTGAAGAACATTGATCAGTAACTTAGTGACAACTTGCAATGACACATAATATGTTTACTTTTTACTTTTTAATATTTTGAATGTTAGCTGCTTTATAATTAGTAGGCTCAAATTTTATTACTTTGCTAGCAATAAACTTAGAATTTTGAAGCAGTAGACAACAGGTCAGGTAGCATCAGACTGTTCAAATTTCAAAACAATGAAGTTTTAGATTTAAGAAATGAATGATAGGATATATATGGAATGAAGATTCTAGTGTATCATTCTAGTGAATCAGGAATATTTACCAGATTGCCCACTCCAATGGAATCAACACACTGTTTAAACTTTGACAAATTCAAGTTCTGCTTTGATAGCAGTAGTCATAGAAATCTGCAGGCAGTTCTCTACATAATAATTTGATTTCAAATTTCTGTACACTTTAGGTGGTGGCTTGTTTATTTAAGTGTGGAAAAGTGGATGGAGTGAAAGGCAGGCCGACTCTTACCAGGTATTCCATACTGGTGGCAGGACATTTCACACATCCGTAACTTCCTACAGTATCCAATGAAAAACTACTGGACCAGTCACTAGTTGAAATTTTTAACTGTACCTACACAAGAGAACACACACCATTATTATTATTATTATTATTATTATTATTATTATT
>NW_008470459.1:0-1050 GCF_000622305.1 Nannospalax galili | reverse complement strand
CCGGGGGAGCTGGGAGACAAAGGTGGATTTTCCCACAGATTCTTGACTCTCAGATTTAGGAGAGTATAAAATAATTTTTGCGCTTTCTCTAGCTGATTTTAATAGGCAGACCAAGAATCTGACTATCCATCTTTGCACCTGCTGCAACTCAAATTATGCTAAGGTTTGGGAAGCCATTTGGTCTGGGTTCCATTCTTAACTGGAAATTGCTTTGTCTTTTGGGTGAGCTAGAAAAACTTATAACTTAGGAAAAGGAAGCCTGAAAAATTGGCTTGATAACAAAACAATTAGATTCTGAGAAGTAAACATTCCATGTTGTATCAGGCCCCATAATTAAGAACCTTGGGTGCCATGTACTCTTGGAAACTGTTAGAAACAGAGGCAACACGGCATCAACACAAAGGACAGCTCTCATGTCAAAGAGAATATGAGATAATTTATTCTGAACCGATATCAGTGACTATGGTCCTAGAACACTGATTTAGATGTCACAATCACACACTCTGATGTGGAAAGAGTTATGTGAATTTGTATAGTCACAGAGCAAAAGATGTCATAAACTGAGGCATGTTTCAAGCATTTTGGTGAGAACATGTGGGTTACACTAACGCAGGGGAAATGCTGCCACAGGCCTGTGGTATTATCTGATGACATACTTAGTGTTTGTGCTGCTGGAAGCTCATGGTCTGCTAAGTTAATATATTGCAAAAGTTTTACTTGAACACTAAAGGATGTTGGGTCAGACACAGAGGTGGGCAATGAATGATTATTAAGGGATTAAAGATAGTCTGAGATAATTTAGCTCCGAATCTGTAATACTCCAACTCCTCACAATCTCAAAAGTTCTGACCAGTCATTCAGCTTTTAGATTAATTTTTTAACATAAATGAGCCTTTCTTTTCTGGAGATTTCACATACTTACAGAGTGTTGCACAGTATGCATAACAGCACGGGAACATCGGACACAAACATCTGCTAGTATTTATGTCACAAACGCCTGTCCATCAGTTCTGATCCATAGCTGTGAGTGGCCCCAGCATTCCTCATGAT
>NW_008470458.1:0-1050 GCF_000622305.1 Nannospalax galili | reverse complement strand
TGAATTTTATGGTGCGTTCCAACTGTCCAAAGGTCTTGTTCGAGGTTTTGGTAGTGGTTGCACTGGTCCAGGAGGGGACACCTGTTGAAATATTTGTGGAAAATACCAATGGTAATTGTTGGGCTGTGTAATTCCATCCCACAGGGACCAGGATGGGGAGATGGGGCATCACTGCCCAGAGTATTTCTGCCCATGCTTAAGAGTTGGCAGTACTTATGGTACACATCAGTAAAAACAGAGTCCCGACCCCTGGCTCAGGGTTGGGGGCCATGGCCTGGGCCTGGTTTACCAAGATTTTAATGTCCCCCCAAGTCACTGGATCGGCTGGTTGCCAGGCTCACTGTCGTCTGGAGTGTTCTGGTCCCCCTTCGTATGGGTGGTCATCAACTGTCAGCTTCTCCATCTGTTCGGTCTGCGGGTCGGATATTATGGGCTGGTGTCCACACTGTCATCTGGGATTTTTCAGGGAAGACACAAGCAGATCCTCAACCCTGGGTTAGTAGTAGGTGTGGTCCCGTCCAGTGGCCAGAGAGTCCGTCCAACAGACCAGTGGGAGAGGTGTTGGGGCTGAAAAGGAGCCCCTGTGTTTAAAGGCTGGGGAGAGGTCCTGGTCATCAAAAGTTAAGAAATTGAGGGCAAAGAGGGCTCTGGTTAAGGCTTCATATGGGGTTTTTACTCCCCTTTTGTAATTGAGCCTTGAGGGTATGGTGAGACCTCTCAATAATGCCCTGGCCCTGGGGGTTGTATGGGATGCTTGTAACATGTTTGATATGCCAGGAGGAGCAGAAGTCTGCAAAGGTGAGGCCGGCATAGCATGGCCAGTTATTGGTCTTTATTTGCCATGGGGCTCCCATAACCAGCATGGTCTGTTTAAGGGCTAGGATGGCTCAGGCCTGTGCTTATTAAAGACTGGAGCATGTATCTATGATGTGGTGGACGTATCAAAGCTGTCCAAAGGAAGGGACATGGGTGATGTCCATTTGCCAAAGAGTTAGGAATGAGTGTCACGAGCCACGACTCTGTCCAGCAGAGCCGAGGAAAGACGACACA
>NW_008470457.1:0-1050 GCF_000622305.1 Nannospalax galili | reverse complement strand
GCTAAAAAATTAAATTTAAAACTATAATTCATCACATAACTCTAGAAAGAAAAGATATCTCAGAGCTAACCAGTCTATTCCAATTTTATTTTACATAGTACCAAACAGATCAAACATGTCACCCCATCACCCCATCATAAAGTTAATGCTAGATTCCAAGCCTGGGTCCACTGTCTTCCTGTGAGTTCACATGGAAAACATGTACTGAATGATGCTTTTGAAAAATTGTTATACCAAAATACAAGGTCCTGTCCTCTTGCCATACAAAGCAAGATTTCCTGTGACAAAGGGGGAAAGACATACCTCTGTGAAACTGAAGAACAGGCCAATGCCACCCACAAATCTCAAAACCTCTCCAGCATACTCTCCGATTATTGGGGCACAAGGTGGGCACTGTTGGCTACTTTTAATACAGCTCTGTATGAATTAAAGAAAAGACTCGTTATTTCAGAGTACTGTTACAAAAGCCCATAAAAACTACACACAGACAAAATTCAAGTCTGGGGTATTATTTCAGTTTTCCATGGATTTTTTAGATGCATGCAAATTTCCAAGATGGCCACCCCCTGTGCATATGCTGTAGGGTCATGACCCTGAGGGTGAAGACCTCTGAATATGATGGTTTAACCATTCTCATATTCAGGCTGCACTCTAACTATACTATTAGAACAAAGAGACTCTCATGCTGATTTTGATGCTGTTGTATTGTGACTGAGATTCCCAGCTGACACCACCAAGCAAGGTTGTAATCCTACAACTATAAGAAACCAAATTCTACAACCACTGAGTGAGCGACAAGAACACCACTCCTCACATGAATTTCAGCCTCAGAGAAATCTGATGTGATGGTTAATGTTAATTGGCTACTTGACAAAACATAGAATCAGGAGATAGGCCTCTGAGGATGTCTGTAAGAGACTGTCTTGATTATGTTCATTGATGTAGGAACATCTATCTTGATTATGGGCCAAACCATTCCCTAGGCAGGTGATCCTGGACTACAGAAGAGGGGAAAAAGTGAACTGAGCACTAGCACGCATGCATCTGTTG
>NW_008470456.1:0-1050 GCF_000622305.1 Nannospalax galili | reverse complement strand
TGCTGCAATTAAAAATATAAATCAACACAAGATGATCAAGAAAGAGAAAGAAACTTCTGTGTTTGGTAACTGAAAAATGACTTTATTTTAATCATAGGCCTATGTTAATTAACATAAAACTGTACCCTATTGTTTTGATCTTATGCCATTGCTAACGCTTAGAAATTCCCACAGTCGTTGTGACTACTCTCCACAACTTTTTGATCACCTACGTGTTACTTTTGTTCCAAATTTGCTCTCCATATTATCCAACAGGATAGAGTGATTTTGCTGTAGAAAAATAAGGGTACATGTTTGTATTACAGGTAGCCCTTGTCTTATGAAAGACTATTTTCTTGGATGATCTTCATTTAAGTTCGGAGGCACCCAAGATAAGGAATAGGATGAATAAAGCACAGAGGTAGGACCAGCATCAAACATGGAAATGAGGTTATGGCAACCTGCACATAAAAGCCACAAATACTGTCAACAATAAAAATCAGGGCAAGGTGAAAAAAGATAGTGAAAGCCAGGTGAAGTAACACAGGAAACACAGGAAGCCAGTACTCAGGAGACTGAGGCAGAAGGACTGTAGTTCAAGGACAGCCTGAATCACATTTTAGTGAGTCCCAGGATGGCCAGGGCTATATAGTAAGACCATGTCTCAAAAAGAAAGGAGAAGGAAAGGAGAGATAATGGAATGGGGTGAGGACAAAATTCTTGCTCTACTAACATTTCTCTTCAAGAGACACCATGGGGTCTTGGGAGACGGCTCAGTGGATAACCATTTTTATTACACAAACATGAGGATCCCAGCACACATGTAAAAGGCTGGGTATGGCCACATGTAAGTATGTAACCTCAGAACTGCAAGGATGATAGAAAAGATCTCTGGTGCTTGCTGACAGACAACTCAGCTTCAGATTCAGTGAAAGACCCTGTCACAAAGGAACAAGGCAGAGAGTTGTAGAGTAGGACACCCAGTGTTCTCCTCAAACCTCCCTGAACATGCCCAGATGCCTGCACATGTGTACATAGACCACCTACACACATCTCACTCACACACACACA
>NW_008470455.1:0-1050 GCF_000622305.1 Nannospalax galili | reverse complement strand
AAGGCATAATCACTGCCATAATTAACTTAACAGCTTACACTAGTGCTCATTATGAGCCACCCACCAGTGGTTCTAAGCATTTTATACACAGTAACTTATTATTCTAAGTTTTACCTGGATGGACTCTAGATCATCAAAGAGCTTTTACCTGACCGGTCAGCATGAAGCCAGAGGATGCAAGGGTTAGGGAACTTGAGAGGGCCTCCAAGGGGACCACCGCCTTCCTCTGCATGTTGACGATGAAGCAGCTCACTATGAGAGACTCCTGTTTCTTCAAACACTTGCAAGCTCCTATATTATTTTAAAAATAGGGGTGGGGCTAGAGAACCCATAAGAACCATTAAGAAATATTCATTTTCAAGTGAAACAAGGAAGAAGACTGCACCATGGAAAGCTGCACAACTTCACAGGCCAGGTGAAGGTGGCCATGCCTTTAATCCCAGCTCTCAAGATGCAGAGACCAGTGGATCTCTGGGAGATTGAGGCCAGCTGGGGCTACAGGAAGACCCTATCTCAATAAAACAAAACAAACCCACCAACAAAACAAAACAAAAACTTTGTGGCAAAAATACTGCGAACCAGGAAGTTCAAGCGTTACTCTAATCTAAAGCTACTCAGAAAGGGACCTAAATTCTGAGTGAGAAATAACACTGGTCTTTTAAGAACATATTCTAAAATTAGTTAAACAGATTCTACCCAAACAGAAGGAGACTCATTCACTTTCAAGTGAGCAGTATAAGAGCTTGTTTAGGACACTTTGTACAAGCCAACAAGTCTGGTCTCGCTGCAGTGCCTTTCCCACAGTACCAAAGTATGCTGTATATCCAGCTCATCAGCTTTCTTTTTAAATATGTCTAAAATTAATCAAGAATGCTCCTGGCTAATCCAGTCCTCTCCAACACAAAGATCACTGAAGACAGAACTCACATGCTCATTCTCAAGCATCATTCACTTCTGTGTTATCTGTTACACTATATTGCGCCTGGTAACTGAGCTCCCAAATCTATACTCTCCCATTCTGACTGACTGCAACTTATCAGCTTGAAAGTG
>NW_008470454.1:0-1050 GCF_000622305.1 Nannospalax galili | reverse complement strand
GCCTTCCTCTATTGCAGATGCGTCTCTGTGATGTAAGGTTGGCTACACCTGCTAGTGAGGGGAATAAAGGTGAAAGTGAACGTTTGCCACAACGATGAAAGCAGAACTGACAAAGGCCACCTCTTCCCCTCATCCAGAGAGGGGAGAGGAAGCTATCCCAATGAGTGACTGTCCGAGTGGGTGGGACACTCGGAAGAAAAGCTATTGCAAGGCCCTCATTCCCAGGACAGCAGCACTAACTCTAGTGCCCTCTCTGGCCTCACGGAACGCAGTAAAGATGAATAAGAGAACAAAGCGATGACCCTTACTCAGCACAGGAAGAGCTATAGCCTTCGTCAGTTCGATTGTTGGTCAAGTGTCTCAAAATGGTGTCAGTCCATAACCTCCCACCTCTTGGTCAGTAAAGAGTAGTTTGGACAAAAAGGGGGAAAGAACCATGAATTTCACAGATCCAAGAAATAAAATTTCTCATTTCTACCTATGTATTTTTCAGGCATATCTGTGGCCCACAAAAGCTTCTCACTCGAGGACTCATGGGGAACGTCACGAGACCACGTCTCCATCTTTCCAGTGCTGCTTGTAACTCTTGTCCTGTAACCAACTACATGGGGCGTCTGGACCCTCCAATGCCCTTTGTAACATTTGGTTAGAGGCTCTCAAATCTGTTACTCAACTTTTAAAAATAGAATAGACCAAATAACAGTAACAAAAATGCTTCAAACTGAGCAGAAAATCAAATATTACCCATACTTTTTCCTATTCTTAGATTCCTAAAGAGTCGTTTAAATGAAGTGAGGTCGATCTTCAATGCCACTAATGATTTAGGTTTAGGTCATCTTCTGGACTTTGATCTGTGGTCTGTCTGGGGTTTATTTTTATAAACCATGGTTTGCTATTGGCTCCGTACCTTCGCTTGTCTTTATTTCAGCTACAGAATTTTCTATCTGATTTGTGCTGTGAGCTACCTGCTTAACACAGCCCTGCTCCGGTCTCACCCTTCTGTGAAGCTTTGGCCAGCATCACCGACTCACAGGGCTCTGCTTCACCTGA
>NW_008470453.1:0-1048 GCF_000622305.1 Nannospalax galili | reverse complement strand
GGATGCAAGGGATCAGGAAGCAGTGGTGGCCCCAGGCCGAGAGCTCAGCCCTGGCCTCCAGGAAACAGGCTGTCGGGATGTGCAGCCCAGGGATGCAGAGGGAAGTGATCTGACTTCATAAATTTAAGAATTTTTTATGTGTGTATGTGGAGGCTATATGCACATGTACAATTGCCTGAGGAGGCCCACAGAGGATGTCAAATCCCCTGGAGCTGCAGTTATAGGCAATTGGGAGCCTTCTGACACCAGTGCTGGGAACCAAACTCTGGTCCTCTGCAAGAGCAGTATGGGCTCTTAACTGCTGAGCCATCTCTCCAGCCCCAGGAATTCTTTTTAAAGTAGTTTTTCATCATATCAAAGTTACCTGCACACGTGGTGTAAATAGTAAATCGTTCTACAAATCCTGTTTCCAAAAGTAATGGTCCAAGCAGCCCCATCTCCTTTACCGGCTTGTCTCTCTAAGGTGCCCATGTTGCTACTTCCAGACTTTACAGCTTCGGTGTTATATATTTTACACCATGGAAAATGACTTCATATGTGCATATTCACCTGCACACCCCAGCCCCACCACACACATAAACTTCCCAGTGTACTGCAATTTTTCTAAGAGCAATAATCAATGTTTGTAGTATTAGGACAATTAAATCAATTAAAGTCTTGACAACTCAGCCATGTGTTACACAATGCTCACCGTCCCTTGTCTAAATAAGTTGTTATTCTTCCTGGAGTTTAAAAAAAAAAAAAACAAGAGAAATGCTTTTTCCCACCTTGAGTTTTGTATATATTTATTGGGCTGCCATGGCAAAGCATATGACACATTTGATGGGTTAAACCACTCAGAATTTATTGTCTCACTGTTCTGCAGATTAGAAGTCTGAAATTGGGTATCATCAAGGCCTTACTCTCTCTAACGGCTCACCCTCGCCCTTTCCTAGCCTCAGGTGGTTCTCAGCAATCCCTGGTATTCATGGGCTTGTCAGTTGTCATGTGGCTGTGTGTGTGTCCTGTGTGTCTGTGTCTGTGTGTCTGTATGTCTGTGTCTGTGTGT
>NW_008470452.1:0-1049 GCF_000622305.1 Nannospalax galili | reverse complement strand
TATATATGTCAGCCTCTCTCACACACAGAATGCATGCTGTCTTCTCTCATACACAGATTGCATGTTACCCTCTCACACATGCAGTATACATGTTACTCTCTCTCACACACAGAATGCATGCTATCCTCTCACACATAGTATATGTGTTACCTTCTCTCATATACAGTCTGCATGTTATGCTCACACACAAACTACATGTTACCTTCTCTCACACACATAGTATGCATGTTACCCTCACACACACAGTCTGCATGTTACCCTCATATACACTGTATGCATGCTGCCTCTAGCATAGTCAGGCTGCTCCCTCCTACCTAGAACTCTCTGCCCTTGGCCTCTCACATGACCCACAGCCCCATCTTCTCCTCAGGCACTGTAGCTCCCTGTTCAGGAATCAAGGGCAAGCACTTTGGCTGCCATTACTTTGAACCCGATAAAGCTATATCCATTCTCCTGGCTTCTCTTTGAGCCCATGGGCCTGTCATCCTCGGTCATGGAACTTGCAGTCCCCTCCTAGTCCTTCACACCTGCCAGCCTTACCTGACTCAGAAATGTCATCCCAGAACGGAGACTCGAACTCGTAGTAACCTTCTTTGATCTTCTCAAAAAGCTTTGACTCCGTTTCTTCATAGAAAGGGGGATACCCACACAGCCTGCAGAGGGATGGGAAGGAGGGGGCCTGCTCGGCACTCTTCCCTCTCAGGGCCAGTCTCTCTCCTCTGCCGGCCTCCCATTGTACACATACGGCCAGTGAAGATCTCAGACCAGCAGTGACCAGGTGGTGGATCTGCCTGTGACTTAGAGCGGGCAGGTCCCATGGGCCAAGGCCTGAAGAGGCATCTCGGGAAGGACTCTGCCTTATTAGGCCCCGCATGCCTCTGACTCTTGAGTGCTTTCTACAAAATGTCCTCCAGTAGGAAAGCACATGTCCATCTGAATATAAATTTCACAAGAGATTTATTTAGGCTGTTTGGCCTATTTATTTATTATTTATATTTATTTACATTCATTTACTTATTATTTATTAATATTTATTTACTCATTATTTT
>NW_008470451.1:0-1049 GCF_000622305.1 Nannospalax galili | reverse complement strand
TGGCAATAGACACATTACTAATATGACATATAATCAAAAATCTGAAAGTAGTGAACCTTGCAGTAAATGTAGTAACTTTTGGAAATACCACGACGACACATCCCTCAGTCATGCAGACAAAACAGAGTGGAGTGGTTCACACTGTTCTCCCGCCAGCTCTAGCCTGACACTCCATTATCTGTATCATTGACTCTGCCTGACCTTATGTTGGTTGGAAACTGCTAGTGCACTACAACTTGCCGTGGTCAGGGAAGCAGTAACACCTGCTGTGTAATTCCGACCTAGGCCCTCGCTTCCTCATCTCTCAAACCTCTGCATGTTTTTCAGGGTAGGATCTGGGATTGGTAGTAGTGACCCTGACAAAAATCCCAAGGCTTCCATCATGGTGATCTCATGATGGAACCTTGACCCCCACAGGAACTCATGGTGAGTAGATCGATGTCGGGTACCTGCCTGTGTTCTGGAATAACCTTTCTGCAAAAAATCCCCAGTGATTCGTTTCCTGGGCTCCCTAAATACAAAATGATTCATTCTAGCACAGATCCCCACATCAATAAGCATTCTCCAGAGCATCTCCTCACTGACAGTTTTTCTTCATGAAGACGACAGCTAGGATGACAATTAGGAGGCCGCTCTTTGCCTTACTCTGGCCACAAGGCATTATCACATCATGGTGATCCCCAGGGCAGTGACCAGGACGTAGGAGTGGAGAGCACACTACACTTCCATCGCATGAATGTTAACGACTAGCTTCATGCACTCAGAGGTTTCATGAATGATCACTGAGCGGTACCCTTCCTTACCTCTGGTGAACATTTCTAGCACCTCTGCGTCACTGGCCAGCTCCTTCCTTTGATACTGGAAAAATGGGAACTGCACTAACTCAGTCAGCTTTGCACTTAGTGGGTGTAGCAGCAAGGGTGCTGGGTCTGCTCGCTGCCCTTCTTGGGGGTCAGAGGCTCACTGGAGGGACCCAAGGGAATGGAGGCCATGACAGTGGGGGGAGAAGAGGTTCTCAGAGGACTCTTGTGCAAATTCGATGTTCCTCC
>NW_008470450.1:0-1049 GCF_000622305.1 Nannospalax galili | reverse complement strand
TCACCCCTGGTTATTGTTTCTTTGTATAAAAGCTGACCCTAGAGATGGCTCTGTGCTACACACGTGGGTTCCTGACATCCTTATGTAGTAACCCTGGCCAACTTTCATTCAGCAAAATTTTGTCTGAGTGGTTTTCTCTGGTGAAGCACTCCACAACATTTGGAGGTTCCACTGAGATCCCAGAGAATTAGACCTCAGACCTGTAGGGACCAGAGCAGGGAAGTAGTGAGTGCCTGGGCAAACTCCTAGAGGGGGTATCCCCTGAGATGTTCCAAGACCTCAAGATTTCTGGCCCCTGCTGCCCTGCTGCTCTGCTGTTATTTGGTATCCCCACGCCAAAAGATTTTTGAAGAAAGATGTTTGCTCTGGAAAACTCTGGAGGTGAGTCAGAGTCTGGGCCACTCTTGGAAGGACCCTTAGGGGCAGGCTGGACACAGCAGCTGACCACAGTGTCCAGGGAGCTGAGCAAGACATCTGTAACTACCTAATGAATGAGTGGTTTGTGTGATGGCCATCATGTGAGTGCTTTGTTGTTGTCTGAATTTGTGCTGGTCTCATTTGTTGTCTGTTTCTGTCAATCTGTCAGGGAGATTGGGGAAGCGAGCTGACTCCTCTGAAATGTGTGCTTCAGTCTGTCAGTCTGTCATTTACCAGGGTGTGGGCGGTGGGGGGGCAGTTGGCCCTTCTGAAATATATGTTTAAGTGTGTTAGAGATGGTTTGATCCATCCACCTCTGGGTTGCTGCCTGCAGTTGGGCGCCTCACAGAAAAGAAAAAAGGAGGCGCCACTGCAGCACTGCTTCCTGCCCTGGCCAAGGTCTGGTTGGGAGGGAAGCTGTAGCAGGGCAGGGACCTGGCTTTGTGCAGCAGGGCGCCCATGGCGAAGTGCATGGGGGCCATGGCAGGGCCCTGTCCATGACCCGAGGGATTGGTACTCAGGCCTGTGCTAGGAGCCAAGAGCAACCAGAAAGCCTGAGTGGTGGCGGCTGAGGAGGTGCTCTGCTGGCTGCCAGTAGGGCGGGGGAGGAGCTGCCACACAGGAGTGGCGGG
>NW_008470449.1:0-1049 GCF_000622305.1 Nannospalax galili | reverse complement strand
TGCTAAACAAACACCCCCATTTCCTGTACTCAATTCAAATTGTTTTCCATTTGTAAAACTGGCTAATTAACTTTATAAGGGCAGGAAGACCTGAAACCCCAATCTGACGATGGCTTATGATCCACTCTTCATTCTTCAAACTGCGGTGGCAGGCACTTCATAAAAAGAGGCTCCCTCTGCCTCACTCAGCTTGCAAAGGGTCAGAGAAAGTCAGCAGAATCTGTGGTCTGACACCTAAAGACTGCAGTGTTCAACTAGCCCTGTGCATATAGTGAGGGGCTTCCAGCCTGCGCGGTTCCCAGCCTTGTTTGTCTGAGCCAAGAAGCATTTCTACCCAGACGCATGTCTGGGAGTGGGTTCTGGGGAACAGCCCTTGGCAAGGTCTGCTGTAGAATATTCAAATGCAGGCAAATTCCAAACAGAAGTACTAGCAAATAAAATCAGACGTATGTTCAATCAACAGTCTACAAAGGGTTAACACGGCAAAGAAGGAAACAAATATAATACAGTTATTGAACATGGAAAAGGTGGTTTAATATAATACGGCGTTTGCTTGTAACTCATCAATAGGTCCTGATGGAGCATCTGAACAGATGTGAAAATGTTACCCAGGAAATAAAAAAATACATTTCTAATAACTCATTGGTAACTTAAAAACTGGAAATTAAAAATACATTTCCAATAAGTCATAGGTAAAGTTTCTTTAATGCCTTAGAGCATGGTCTACATAACAATTTAAGCATGGTGAAAGCACACACAAAAAGACTAAAATTCTGAATGCATTTACAACAAACAGAATGAGCAGAGAGCTCTTAAGCATCATCGTCAGAAGGGCTGGAGAGGCAGCATGGGGGTAAGAGCAAGTACTACTGGAGATACCCAAGTTTGGTTCCCAGCACCCACTCAGGGGGTTCACAACCAGCTTTAACTACAGCTCCAGGGGATCTGACACTCTCACCTGGTTCCTAGGACACCTGCACTCACCTGCACTCACATGCACATGCCCACATACACACACGCACACACGCACACACACACACACACACACA
>NW_008470448.1:0-1047 GCF_000622305.1 Nannospalax galili | reverse complement strand
GTATGCATGTATTGCCTGCATGTAGGTAAGTGCACTTGTGTCCTGCAATGCTCTCGGAGGACAGAAGAGGCTGTCGGATACCCCGAAACTGGAGGTACAGACAGTTGTTAGCTGCCATGTGGGTGATGGAATTCGAACATGGATCTTCTGCAAGAGCAGCCAGTGTTCTTAACCATTGAACCACCTCTCCTGCCCAGATCATTATTACATTTTCTTAATAAGAACCTGGGGCTATATTCCAATCCCTCCACCTTAGCACACAGAAAATGACTCTTTGAGAGCACTACTCTTTGAAATTAACCGGGCTCAAAGTTCTTCTTATGCCCTTATTTCCTTAACATGTATGGTTCATACTCTGGTCCAGGCGTTATACGAAAGCACTCTCAGTCTTGTGTGGTGTACCTAACTATGGCACAAAGAGGGTAGGACCCCATGCAGCGTCAGCACTTTCAGATGTGATAAGCACTGACAAGGAATAGTACACAGATCAAATACTGAAAATCTGGAATAACAAAACATTCTCAAGGGTGGCCTCAGGTTTCTTGTAGTGTCTTGTAACCGAGAATGCTGTGCAAATGCGAAACCAAGATGCTGCTGCTGCCAGTGGAAGACAGTGGAGGGACAGTTGTTTTTTGGATGTGTTTGCAGAACCTCAAAGCAAGTAATTACAGAGCTGACCATATCCACTTACTTCCCAACTACTGCCATGTGCAGACCATGAGCTGTGGAGGTTGGCGTTCTGAAGATTTCTCCAAATGTTCACCCAGGGATCAAGTGCGCAGTGTGAGTTCTTGACCTCTTCCCCACACAGCTTGCAATCCCCTCCAGGCCCTTCCTCAGATTTCTTGGTGGGTTTAGGTGGCCTTAGGTGGGCTTACTCAGATAGCTGAGTTCCAAATTAGGTGAATTCTGTGCAAGCCCCTTAGAGGCACCCTCTTAAGGCATTTCCTGGCCATGCCCTATCACTTGTGTCAAAGCAGAAAGCCATTAGTCCTTGTGGGAAGGAAGGCGGGCAGACTGAAAATTCGCTGAATGCTCAGTTGAGGT
>NW_008470447.1:0-1049 GCF_000622305.1 Nannospalax galili | reverse complement strand
AAAAAAAAAAAGTTTGTTAAAAGGCTAAAGAATCTCTCTAGACCTGCTGCTAGGATGTCTAAACTATAAGCTTCCGACTATTACCTGCTTGAATGTAAATATTAAATGGAGATGTTGAAGGTGCAGTTCAGTGTCCGAGATTAGCTGGGGGTGGGGTGGATGTCGGAAGTCTCCTAACCCTCTTCCCGTCTAGATCTCTTGGAGGATGCTTAATGCATCCTGTGCTAAACGTTAAACCTTTGCACAACCTCGGTCTGGTTTCTGTACGGTGCACGCATTGGAAGGGGACCCAATGTGGTTAAAATCGAGAGGTGCTCAGCTGGAAGGGGGAATTCCTGGGGGGGCGGGGAGATGCCAGAGTCACCCCAGTCCCCAGGGCTTTCTGGCTGGGGTTACCCATGTCGCTGGCAAACCCTGATATCTGGGTGCTGGAAGAGAGGTGCGGAGGTAGCAAAGGAGCTGTGGGTGGGGCTACCCCCCCAGCCTGCCTCTCAGGCAGCTGGTGACCTTTGTCTCCTGGTACACCAGGCGGTTCCTCAGTCCTCCAGGCTGGTGGGGCAGGTTCATGGAGAGGGAGACCCCCTCCCCCCGCCGGAGTCCCTGGCTGGCACTTTCTGTCCCAGCCCGGGCAAGGAAGCTGCGGAGGCTCCCCGGAAACCACCAGGGTAGAGGCCAAGGCTGAAGGCAAGCTGCTGCTGCTGGGGGGGGGACGGGGAAGGGGCTTCCTGCAGAATGGGTGGGGAGGGAGTGGCCGGCCGGGTGAGGTCGGTCTACCACCCCCAGTTCCTTAGCGGGTGAGCTGGCACTGGCTACCCATCCCCTTGGTGTCTGCGGGGAAGAAAGGGGTTAATGGCCTGGAGAGGGTGAGGGGAGCGTCTCCCCGGGCCAGGAAGCCGCGACCCGGGTATGCCGTGGCGGTGGCCGGCTCTCTGCAGACAGCATCTTCCCCTGGCGCGGTGGCAGAGAAGGACCAGGGGCCACCGGCCTGGTGATCTTGTGGCCTCCGGGGGCCCCTCCCGCTTCCAAAGCCTCACTTTGAGACCGAGAAC
>NW_008470446.1:0-1049 GCF_000622305.1 Nannospalax galili | reverse complement strand
CACACACACACACACACACACAGACATACACACTCACAAATGTAAGTTAAAACAACCGCCTGCGTCTCCGTAGGAATGGGGGTGCACACCTGATTCCCAGCACTCTGGAGGTGGAGGCCCGAAGATCAGGAGCTCAAGGTCATTTTTAGCTGCATAGTGAGCTTGAGGTCAGCAGGAGATACATGAGACTCTGTCTCAACGTAACAAAAACAAAATTCTGGTCCTGGGGCCTGCCTGGCAGCTTTCTTCATCGGTCACAATGAAGGGCACTTTCTTTGCAGTTTGTTCCAGTTGCTTCCAGTTGCCTGTGTTCTTTCTCCAAATATATCCGTGCGTGTGGCGAGGGGAGCTCAGTGCCCAGGGCTGCAGGTGGATTCAGAGCCTGGCACCCCCACAAGCTAACTGTGTAAATGTTCCTGCAATGTGCAGGGCAGGCAAAGTAGAAAGAGAGCCTCGGACCCTCACCTCCCAGCCCAGCTCCGTCCCTCAATAAAGGTCTGTGCATCAGGCCCACACCAGGATGACCCCAAGGCCACCCCACCTGAGGGTGCTCAGGCTGTGCCCTCATGGATGGGGCCCTCTGGAAGCAGGCTCGGGGCTCCTGGGACACAGCTCCGTGGAGTACGGTCTGGCTCAGGCCTGGGTGGAAGGCACCTCAGCTCAGGTCTCCCCTCAGCAGAGAGTTCACCATGAGGACAGAGACACTCTGCCAGGGTCCAGTCCTGTGGCCTGGGTCTGAGACAGCAACTGCTGTGCAATCTTAGAAGAATAACTCATTTCTGAGGCTCCGTCATTTTCTTACAGTGCAGTTTAGATACAAAGTGTTTTTTATTTTATTAAAAAAAAACATTTTATTATTTTTTGAAATACTTTATTTATTATTATTTTTATTTTATGTGTATTTGTGTACTGCCTGCATGTTTGTAAGTACACCTGTGTTGTGCAATGCCCATGGAGGTTTGAAGAGGGTACCAGATCCCCTGGAACTGGAGTAGCCCCCATGCGGGTGCTGGGAATCAAACCTGGGTCCTCTGCAAGAGCAGCCAGTG
>NW_008470445.1:0-1049 GCF_000622305.1 Nannospalax galili | reverse complement strand
AAAAAACATTATTATAAAAGCAATAAATAATAATAAATATTAATAAAGTTGGACAGAAATGAAAAGCTTTATCAGTGAGTATAATAAAAACTGAATGATAGAGAGAATATGGCATTCAGAGTCATGTTCAGACCTAATCAAATGGGCTGAATTTGAACTGGACCATGATCCTGTTCATACAAAGGACAATCTACAGAGTTGAGAGATTATGCATAGTCATAGAGTCTGTCTGATAAAATCTTCTGGGATTCCATTCATGTTGAGAGAGTTATGACATTCAAAGCATAAGACTAGCATAAGACTAATTTTCTACACAGGAAATTATTTCTCTTTCTTATTTAGTTCCCTCACAAAATAAGACAGAGATCATATTTTGCCCTAAGTGGATCAATCCTTTACTTACTGAAATACATAACTAGAAATGGCAGTCACATTTGTACAAAAAGTGTTTTAAATTGTATCTTCATTCAGATATTAAAGAGATATATTCTTATGAGATAGAATAATAAGTGCAAAGAACCTAAGAAATCATACTGCCTTTTAAGAGTAAAATAGCTCAATTATTGAACATTTAGATGTCATAATATGCTTGAACAATGAGAGTTAATAAAACTATTGATAAGAAGCACCTTGCTGGTCAACACATTCTTCATCAACTTGCGTTAGAAGATGAGTCCAGCTGCCATATTTTATCTAATCATGTCCTACAAATTCAGAAACTAGTATAAAGTTTCAAAATGCAAGAAGCTGACAAAATACAGGCTACAAAGACCATCACTGCTTCACAGGGTGACAGTCACACATCATCTTTCCTCAGATTTTATGCTTTTCTATCTAATTATAGACATCTTAGAGGATACTGGTCTCACAATGTGTAGATGTCAAGTTGTTCATGATAAACATCAGGTGAGAGGGTGCTAAGGAGGCAGAAAGCTGTTTTTTAGTTCAACCTTGTGAGATTAAGATGAAAGATAAGAAAATATGGAAAGGGGACCCAGATTCTCAGTCAGACTGAACCACAAACCAAGTGGGGAGGTGAACTGTGGTGA
>NW_008470444.1:0-1049 GCF_000622305.1 Nannospalax galili | reverse complement strand
CCTCAGAAGAGGTAACTAATGTCCAGCCACCAGATTCTCACCTGCCTCTCACTGATAAATGACACCTCTTTTTTTCTCCAGATCCTGTCTAGCTGCTCCCATCAAAGAAGACATCCTGTGTGAGAAGAGGGCCATAGGGAGGGGAATACCTGAGGTCTTGGCATCTTAGAGCTGATGGGGAGGATCTGTAGTCAGTGCTCCGTGGGACTGAGCCCTCATTATGCTCCTGGGGGCATCACCACAATTCTTAGCTCTGTGCCCATGTGGGAAAGCACAGGGATCTAAGGAACCGAGAGATCCCAGCATTCTATCCAAGAGGTTTCCACCTTGTTTTTCCACAACAGATGCTTCTGTGAGGATCGTACAGTCTAAGGACAGAGTGGAGCTGGAAAATCTGGTGAGACCCTGTTCCACCTGCCAGCACTGAGGAGCTTCTGGCCCAATTTGGTCCAGGGCTCTTCCCTGTCCTCCCCTCTCTCAGCCCTCAGTCACATGCACAGCTGACCCCTTCCTTCCGAAGCATCTGCCACTCTCTGCTAGGACTTCACTCTTTCTTAGTTTGCCTGGGACCATGTAGCCCTTCTCTGCCTCTTCTGTGCTCTTCAGCATCTGTCTGGCTTTTACCATATTCCCAAAGACACCTGAGGGGTTGAGCTACAGCTCAATGGTAGAATGAGAATCTACCATGGACAAAACATTGGGTTTGATTTCCAGCCCTGATAAGAGGACCAATAGGACACATGAGTAAATAAGACCTCGTGCACCTGCGCCCCCTCCACTCATCTCCCATGGACTCACAGGGAACTCCCTCTCTCACTTTTTCTTTTACATATGTATTTGTATATATGCACCTTTGTGGAGGACAGGGTGACTTCCGCAATTGCTCCCCACCTCTTTTTTTTCAGACAGATTTATCACTGGACCTCTGAACCTGGGACTCATTGATGTGGTTAGACTAGATGGTGAAGAATATGAGGGTTCTCAAGTCCCTTTCTCTCCAGAGCTGGGATCACAGGCTTGTGTGGTCTTTTCTAAATATAACATGGCAG
>NW_008470443.1:0-1049 GCF_000622305.1 Nannospalax galili | reverse complement strand
GGGATATTCCACTGTGAGCCATCCCCTGTCTCTGGTCCCTTCTCAGTCTTGCTGCACTCCACTCCAGTTTATCACCTTCAGATACACAATGGCCCAGAGACACCATTTCAGTCATATCAAATTGATCAGGTTGGGGTTATAGTTCCTTGTTAGATGGCTTTGCCTAGGCCACCTTGCTTTCTGGGCCTCAATTTCCCTTATGCATAACATGAAGGTGATAATGTAAATCTCTGTGAAGATTAAGTGCCTGCCTCCTATAGACACTCAGTGTAGGAACAAAAGCCAGATGAGATAAGCAGGGAGAACCAGCACATTTTCCTCTTCTGGTGGGAAATGCTGTCCTGCTGGCTTGACGTGCAGTCACTGGGTTGGGTAAAGGAGCCAGGAGAACCCAAAGAAAACTCAGCAAGAGGCCATCTGGGTGGGGGCACTCCGCCTTTCTTTTGTGGTGAACTTCATGTTGTGAAGCAACTGCCCATCTCTGACCTTGGTGCTCCCCTCTATAAAATAAGGATGCTTGCTTAGACAATTTTCAAAGCTCTTCCATCGCTGATGTTTAAACGGTCTTTAAATGTATTAGTTTCAAAACTCCTGGCAGTATTTCCAGAGGCCAAATCTCCTACAGGGTCAGTTTTGAAATAATGACTAGGGAACTCATTAGCGTTCATGGCCCATACAGGCAACCTGGCAAGGGTGGGGGGACAGGACATTTTCTGTACTTGGACGCATGCCAATTTTCCAACATCTCATGTTTTCAAATAATAATAACTGTTATTTTTGCTAGATGGTTCACTCACAAAGGTTTTTCTGTGCCAAGGTGCCCGGGGCTGGGGTCTGGGCACACACTTTTGGCAATCTCTCCTCCCTCTGAGAATGTGTCTACACCTGCATGACAATTAAACAAGTAATTTAAGTGAAAACCCCACCACTTTACACCTGAAATATGCTAATAATTGAGGGAAAAAAATCTGTGGGAGTATTTCTGACATTAATTATCTGAATAATTGCCTCAGATCCTTCCAGCATATTTGGAAGCAGTTTCACTAAAT
>NW_008470442.1:0-1047 GCF_000622305.1 Nannospalax galili | reverse complement strand
TCCCAAACTGGAGTCCCTGCGTCAGGCTTTGCTTCTAAGTAGGTGCTGCTTTCCAGGAAGTTGCAGCCACCGGTTTCTCCCGGGCACAGGTGAGGCGTCGTTGCTTTCTGCCCCGTCTTGCCTCCTTGCATCTTACATATGTATCACATTTCAGCCGCATGAGGGAAGACAGCTCCACTTCCTCGTGTTAATTTTCATTTTCCTTCTTTAATGTTTACAGATTTATTTTTAATTTTTATGTGTATGAGTGTTTGCCTATATGTAAGTGCACCATGTACATGCAATGCCCGTGAAGGCCAGAAGAGGGCGTCGAATCCCTTAGAACTGGAGTTATAGATGGTTGTTAACTGCCATGTGGGTCTTGGAAACTGAACCTAAGTCCTCTGCAAGTGCAACCAGTGCTCCTAATGGCGGATCCATCTCTCCAGGTACTTTCTTTTTAAAAATATTCGATTGAGAATTTCATCCAATGTATTTGATCATACTCATCCCCTTCCCCACCTCCTACCCACCCAATGTCCTTTCTTTTTTATTTAAAGCCCATCAAGTCCAATTTGTATTACCCAAATACTCCTGGTAGGGGCTTAATTTACATTTTCTATCAGTGCGGTGAGTGCTGTTAGATGCCCCTCCCCCACAGAACCAATGTGGCTCATTGCACCCTGCACCCTTAGATAATATTTTGAGGTTTGCAGATACTTTGAGTACACTAGGCCATTTGAATCTCCTGTTCTCTGAATTGCTTGTTTATATTCTTTGCCTACTTTTATGTTGCATGATGACTTATGAAATTTATTAGGTTTGTGTATGCAGCTTACAAGAGTGTACGTGCGTGTGGGTGCATGTGTGCACACATGTGTGGAGGTCAGAGGTCAACACTGGGCTTCTTCCTTGAAAGCTGTTCCCCACCTTTTTTTAAAATTTTTTTTCTTTTTATATTATGTGTATGAGTACATTGCCTGCATGTAGGTAAGTCACCCATGTCATGCAAGGGCACTTGGAGGTCAGAAGAGGCTGTCAGATCCCCTGGAACTGGAGTTACGGACA
>NW_008470441.1:0-1047 GCF_000622305.1 Nannospalax galili | reverse complement strand
ATTTCATTTGTTTAGAGATATGACAGAGATAAGGTTTTCTCTAGGATCTATGACCTCACCAGCCGTGTATATTTAGGTACAATTACAGTGTCATCCATGATTTCACTCCCATTGACAAAGTTTTAAGTCCAATTAGATAGCTGTTGGTTACCTCCAAGATAACACCATATCTGCACAAATAGAGGTAGTTTGCTGTGCCAGTTGTTGGGTTATTAGACTTTGGAGCTGGGTTAGGCCATTGATTGATTTTTTTCCCTTAGCAGCTTGCATAGTGTCCTCTATAACTAAATTTTAGAGAATGAGAGATTGCAGAGTGTGTGTCAATGGATAGGAATCCTATATTAAAACTTACCTACTCACAGCTAAGGGACCATAGCAGAAGAGGGGGTGGAAAGATTGTAAGAGCCAAGGTTGGTGCATGAACATAGGGAAATAGAGGCCACTGGAAGCTTGCTTATGTGAGTAATGGTGTCGTTGTGCACAAGACCCATGCTGACTCAGTCAGACAACGGTTTAGTGTGGAGTAAGAGAAATGGGCAGTGGACCCAGGC
This sequence comes from Nannospalax galili, assembly GCF_000622305.1. Taxonomy (NCBI): domain Eukaryota; kingdom Metazoa; phylum Chordata; class Mammalia; order Rodentia; family Spalacidae; genus Nannospalax; species Nannospalax galili. The sequence continues at coordinate 496 of NW_008470441.1, read as the reverse complement.
CCTAGTCTGGGAACTGTTGGCAACTGATGACTGCTGGGTGGCTGAGGGAGAATAGATCTTCTTTAAGAACCCTAGACAGGCTGACTATATGCCAGTGGATGAACTTGTATCAAAGGACATCTAGATACAAATGCTTGACTTGATAGAACTTAACATATATGATGGAATGCATGAGGTCCAATGAGGGAGGGTATGGGGGTATAGATGGGGGAGGACGTCTAAATTCGATTAACAACTATTGTATGAAATGCACAAAAACTCAATAAAATATATAAAAATATTTTATTTATTATTTTCATTGTAAGTGTATGAGTGTATTGCCTACATGCATGTAAGTGCACCCAGTCAAGCAATGCCCACAGAGGTCAGAAGAGGGCATCAGATCCCACGGAACAGGAGTTACAGACAATTGTTAGCCACTGTGTGGGTGCTGGGAACTGAACGTAGGTCCTCCGCAAGAGCAGTCAGTGCTCTTAACTGCTGAGCCATCTCTCCA
>NW_008470440.1:0-1049 GCF_000622305.1 Nannospalax galili | reverse complement strand
CTCTACAAGAGCAGCCAGTGCTCTTAACCACTGAACCATCTCTCCAGCACCCTAAAAGAGTATAAATAATTTCTAAACCCAATCAGGAGAATCAATTGGATTGGTGACTCGGATGAACATTTGGGTGGAGATGTGGCAGCAGCAAACATGTTGGCAGGTGAAGGGGAGATGAGTAAGTAGAGTGTGTCATTGGTTAGACTCTGAATTGAGAGTGAGGGGTGATGTGGTTGCTGAAGAGACAAGGTATTTATGATGAGAGGGTCTTAAGTGCTGGTGGGAGATAGACAGGGAAGGTACAAATGGCAGAGAAAGGTCTCCAAGAAAGCATGAGAGATCAGGGATGGGAGTTGCCACGGCCTGCTTTGAGGATTGGCCTTCTTATACTGAGAAAAGGGAAGAGCAACCTTGAGTTTAATTTAGTATACTCAGGCAGAGACATCTACTGAGCTAGGCATGGGAAAGCAAAGGGGACACACACTACATAGGTTTTACTGGGAATACTCAGTGGAGGAGTGAAGGCTTGAACTATCTACTAAAAATAGTGAATGCTATATGTCACAAGAGGAAGATACTGAGCAGGTATTATGACCCTCAGCAGTGAAGGAATGTGCTTCTAGCTTTGGAGGAATAATATTAATAATGATGATAACAATGAAATTATTCACCACAAGGTAAACACTTGTGGGTGAGAGTTGAGAACTGGGTAGGCATTGGTGTCTGATAACATCAGGATAAAGACTGTTTCCCAAACTGTGTTTTATAGAACCTAGGTATTCTGTGAAAAATGGGAATGCTGGTCAATTTAACTTAGAAAGTGCTGTATACAGGAAAACCATGTTGTACTGTGATATGAGGCATTTGTGAATGCTGAAGAAACTCTGTTATTATGTCATGGCCACAAGTACAGATTTGAGACTCTGCCAGGCAAGGTGGAATGGAAAGTTATCCTGGTTCTTTATAGTATACACTTTCCTGAGATTTAAATGACATTTAGGTCTTTAAAGTTTCAATAAGGAAGGAAACATGTTTCATGCAGGCAAATACAGCAT
>NW_008470439.1:0-1049 GCF_000622305.1 Nannospalax galili | reverse complement strand
AAGATTGAAGGTTAGGAAGCTGCTAAGTGTCTCCACATGGAAATCAGCTCCCAGAGGGCATCTTAACCAAATCAGGACACAGCCCTCTGCTCCTATTGCTCCTTACCTACGTAGACCCCCGGCCAGGTTGGGTGTTGGCTGGGATCAAAGGCAGCAAAGACTTTTGGCTAGGCTGAAGCTGATCTGTGTGACAACGTCTGATTGCCCTAAAGGAACTGGCCTTGCTTGGCTCATTCTGGGTCTCACCATGGCGCAGCGCGCCCCCTAGTGGCAAGAAGGGGCAAGAGGCGCTCCGCCGCTGGGCTGGGCCTCCACTTTTCCTCTTGTGGGTAGGTTGGGGTGGGTTTTTTGTTGTTGTTGTTTTTTTTTTTGGTTTGTTTTCTGTTTTCATCCCGCTTGTTTTTGCTCTGCCCCCAAGCAGTAACGAACAAGACCCTAAGGTCTGAAAAGACAGCATTATAATAAAGCCTTTTGGGGGGTCTGGGGGGAATTGTTTGCTTTGGGGAAGAGCCAGGGCTAAAGGGGTCAGACGGGCAGGCTCGCCGTGATAAACAGGAAAAAAGATGAAAAGAAGGGAAGAAACTCAGGGGAGCTCAAGGACCTACCCTAATAGAAGACCTCATGCAAAGCAATGAAGGGACCCCGCTCGTTTATCACGTGTGTCTTTATATAGAACCAATCTCCAGATAAATGAAAAAAAAGTTTAGCTAATTTCCACCATGAAAACGAAAAAGACCTAAAGCCCAACTGTTTCTGATTTTTTTTAAGTTGCCTTGATTAAATGTTGAAGACATTTTTACAGCTTTTCGCAAAAACTTTGAGGAAACCGGACTTCGAGAATTGCGGGTCCTCAGATGCGTGTAGGAAACAAATGGCAACATATGAAATGCCATTGGTGTTAAAAACGGAACACCGTTCTGCACCTCATCAGCCTTCAAACAAGCTGAAGGATACAGAGCACAGTGTTTTGTTTTGTTTCGTTTTTTAAAAAAGGGAGGGGGGCTGGAGAGATAGCTCAGCGGTTAAGAATACTGGTTGTTCTTGCAGAA
>NW_008470438.1:0-1049 GCF_000622305.1 Nannospalax galili | reverse complement strand
CATAATTGGAGGCAAAGGCATTTCCCTTACACTAGTAATAAATTTTTGTTGGCAATATTTTCAAGGACAAAGGTTTCATTATTACAAGCCTGTAATCAGAAAAGTGTCACGTGCATACTGCAATACAGAGTTATTGCTCAGACTCACTAGGTCACACAAAGGGAGGAAGTCCGGCTCTGCAGTGAAAGGTCTGCTGGGAATCATTAATAAAGTCATTGGGAAGGGACCTTAGGTTTTGGTCTCATGCCGCTCGTCCTCAGGGACAGCCGTAATCCCTTGTCTATTGTCAGCTTTACAAATGCTGAACTTTATTAAAAATAAAAGAGGAAAGAGCTGCAATCCCAAATTGCTATTATTTTCCTGTTCTGCTTCTGTAGGTAAAACAAGACTTCTAACTACAAAACCTACTATTCAGTCCAGAAGCAAGACACCATGCACTACAACAAAGACATGCTTAAAAACACCACTCACAGCACACAGCAGGCCACACTACATAAAAAGGAGCTGAAACTAAGTATTTAGGATAAATCCTAAGATAATATTTCACACAGCTGTTAATGGAAAAATAATTTTTAAATTTAGGATTTTGTATAATTGAGAAGTCTGTTTCCATTGACTTTACTCACTCTGAACTTAGGACAGGAGCTCAAATTCAGATCCCACAGGTCTCAGTTCAGGCTAGGTATCCAGATGAAGCTGGGCCTTTGAGATCTGGGGGTCTTGCTGCACCTAGCCGACCATATGTACTCACAAATCAAGGACAAGTATCATGGTGGGGTTACTCTCCACCTCACAGATGTCCCTCCCTCCCTGGTGACTGAGACACCCTTGTAGGAGGGAGCTGGCATTCATTCTCCCCTCTGACCTGAGCCCAAGCTTAAATGAGCTTTGGGGGGCAGGAGGAGGGGTACGCTGGAACTTCCTGTCTCTTCTTCAGGCATTTCCCATTCTCTTTTATTGGCTTATTTTATTGATTTCCACATTTGGGAAAATGGAGCAGAATAGAGATTCACCAGACCTCAGCTTGGTTTGTTTGCTTTTTTTTTTTT
>NW_008470437.1:0-1049 GCF_000622305.1 Nannospalax galili | reverse complement strand
CTAGGTTCCCAGACTTGAGACAAGCCCAGGCCCAAGAAGCCAGGCTCACTTGTGTGAACCTCCAGCCACTTTCCTTCTGTCAGAGGTGAGAGCAAATATTTATAAAAGGCAAAATCTGAGAGCAGGCCAGATGCATGAGGCAATGGAGAGTATTCCATCCTGTTGCCCAGTGTGGCCCATGATAGTATCAACCCTACTTGGCTCAGTCTCTAGGTAAGAGCTTTTGATAATCCAAGCTTAACATCTAAAGGAGTCCAGAATGGGGTCAGGTGCAACTGGCTGTCTTGGAAGAGGTGGTGGATAATTGAGCATCTTCAGGTAGTGGATCTGTATGACCTCACGTATTGTGGGATGTCAGGTTGGCCTCTTGGTCCAACTTCTAACCTTCTGACTTGCTGCCCCCAGTCACACTTTGTTGTCTTCATTCTTTAATATTCCTAAATTCTCTTTTCACAGCCTCTTTTATTGTTAGTGAAATAGTAAACTAAAAGATCACTGCTGAACTCAGGGCCTAGAATATGTAAGGCCAGTTCTCCATCACTGAGCTACATCTCCAGTCCATGAATGCCTGCTCTATGATTAGATTTGTGTTAGGCAGTTTATACTTCTTAGTTCCTCTTTACAACTGCCTCTAATGCAGGTCTTTGAAGAAATTAAGTAATTTTCCATACTCAGAGAATTAAGTAAATGCTTTAAAGGAGATTTGAGTACCAGTCAGTCTGACCCTGCAGTGCCTGCTACAAACAGGAAGGTCAAAGGAGAGGGAAGATCTGTGTATAAACAAGGAAGCCAGAATAGCAGAACGGGAAATGTAAGACATCCTCAAGTTTTACTTTAAGCTTCATCACCTGTTTACAGAGCTGTAAGTATACCTAGAAGTGACTGCTATTACTGAGGCGTCTAACTGTATACCTGTTTTCTCTTATAGTTGCAAAGAATGGCATAATCTAGTTATTGCTCAATTGTTTTTCTTCTTAAGTCTTTTCATGCCAATCTAAAACTATAATTTAGTGACATGAATTGTTTCTAGAAAGCATCACAGAAAATAA
>NW_008470436.1:0-1047 GCF_000622305.1 Nannospalax galili | reverse complement strand
CACCTATGGTAGCTGTCTTTGCTTATGTGTCATTTTGGACTTTAGGCAAAAGTGCAGAGCTTCCAGCCAGGTGTGATGGTGCACACCTTTAATTTCAACGCTCAGGAGGCAGAGGCAGGCGGATCTCTGTGAGATCGAGGCCAACTTCGTCTATGTAGAGAGTTCCAGGCCAGCTGGGGCTACAGAGAGAACCTGTCTGAAAGGGCAGGGCTTTCCAAGGGACTGGCTTTCACTCACCTGACAGCATTGATCCTGTGTCTGGGTGTTCAGTTCTGCATGCCAGTCTGCATTTGTCAGGACAGAGAAGACAGAGGGGCTGCTGATGACTGTGGGAGTTAGGAAGTCAAAGTAGACTTAGTAGCCTTTAGTCACAGTGATGTCAAGATGAAGGAAGAGAGATGGGGGCAGAAAGTCCTGCACTAGGAATCAACTTGGGGGTTACACTCTAACTATAACTGAACATGTGACTTTCCATGCTCACCTATCAAGTCCTTCATTGAAAAGACAGAAGGGTAGCCGGGTGTGGTAGCAGATGCCTGTAATCACAGCACTTCGAAGGCTGAGGCAGGAGGATTGTTATGAGTTTGAGGCCAGCCTGGGCTCCATAGGAAGAACCTGAAATGAAAAGGGAAGAAGGGAGGGGATAGGAAGGGAGGGAAGGGGACGGGAGGGGAGGGCTTGCTCAACTGAAGGGTTTACAAAATGGAAAAGAAACTGGACAGTGACCCTCACAAAGGGAAATTCAGTTTTTATTTATCTCCGTGGTTTCTGGTACCTGTTACAGGATCTTGTTTGTACACATAGTAACTCTGGTGAGTATTGTTCAGATCAAATATTAAAAACAAAATAAGGGATCAGAGGCTGGAGAGATGGCTCAGTGGTTAAGAACACTGACTGTTCTTAAAGAGAACTAGGGGTTGGTTCCCAGCACCCACAACTATCCCAAATTCCAATTCCAGGGGATCTGACCCTCTCTTCTGGCCTCTGTGGGCCTTGCCACATGGGTGCACTTACATACATGTAGGCAAAACACTCATACACATAAAA
>NW_008470435.1:0-1049 GCF_000622305.1 Nannospalax galili | reverse complement strand
GACTTGCACTTGCCTCTCTATAGCTGTTACAAACGCACTCTGGTCTTCACCTCAGAGATTAAAGCATAAAGCTTTTTCTAGTATGACAGCCCTTCAGACACTTTAAGACAACTGTGTTTTCTCCTGGCCCTTCTCCCACAAATCAGCTCCTCACTGGCTAAACAGTAATTGGCTCTTCTGGAAAAATTTTGAGGCCTCTTTCATTCTGATAATCCTCCTGTCAGGGTAGATGGATGCCCAGAAGCCAACACACTAGATGGCGTATAAGCAGAGTAATAATATCTGATGAAATTTTCATTTTTAGCTACCAGATTCAGGAAAGAAAAATTTTTATGGATAATAAACATGAAAATTATCATTATAAATATTCAATAGCAAATGTAACTATGTAGACTTGCAAATCTTTTCATTACTAACACAGCAATTATCATTCTAAAATACATTATAGCACTACATAATAATGACTTACTACCTACACTGAATTATGTGTCAGGAGCTAAGAACAAATTTGATGGTTGTAAACATTTCTGTGCATCTCTATTGGCTACCATGGCAACCAGTTAAAATAGGTTTGTTTAATTAGTTGTTGGTACAGCACCATGTTACTACTAATAGCTGCAAAGTGTTTAGCATTAACTCTATTATCATAAATAGTAAAGAGTACATAGTCAGAATAGACCAATTCATTTTCCATTACTAGTAATAATCTCATCTTTACATTAGGAGGATTTTAAAAATTTGTACTGTCTTCTATGAAAAATAAGTAAATTGGCAGTGATGCATGTTCACAACCTCAGATACTGGGAAGGATGAGATGGGAGGATCTTTGAACCCAGGGACTTAAGGCCAACAGGTGGGTAACAGAAGGAGATCCTATCTCTTAACAAACAAACAACAAACAAGCATCTAGTCTATTTCTTGGCCAAATCTTAATAAATATTACACACTAAGCAAAAGAGAAAATTAACATAGTGATAATCAATGCTTCCCAAGGCACGAGTACTACCATAGAACTACATTCTTCACCATCTTTCCACCTTTTATTTTCA
>NW_008470434.1:0-1048 GCF_000622305.1 Nannospalax galili | reverse complement strand
CACAGGTGCATTTACACACTTGCAGGCAATACACTCCTACACATGCAATAAAAATAATAAATAAAGTATTTAAAAATAATTAAAAATATTTTAAAATATTTAATTTAAAAAATATTTTAAAATAAATAACATATTTTAAAATAATAATAAATAAATAAACATTATAAGATCAGAAATCAAAGGACTAAAGGATGCTGTGTTCCATGGTTTGCCAACTATAAATATTTTGTTCTTTTAACCATCACATGCAGTTCATGTAGAGATGTCTGAGCATGGGTTCCTGAGATGGACGCCTTTAAATTCTGCGCAATGTAACGTCAGAAGCTGCTTCATCTTTCTGAACCTGTTTTCCAATCTCTAGGATACAAACCACGGTAGTCCCTACTTTTATAGATTTATTACTGTGAAGGACACAACTGAATAAAACCTAATGTACTGGACACTCATGCTGTGCCTGACGCTGTTCAAGGTGCACTGTGGATTGGCTCCTGGTATTAACGCAAACACAGGGAAGTCTGTGTATAAACTACCAGTAAAAATGAGGCACAGTAGATGGCAGCCTGAAGGACACTGATTTTGATTTTTAAAAGCTGGCCTTGCATAGAGTCACTCTCCAACCAAATGAAGCAAGCTAGATAGCTTTACATCGGGGCAGATAACCACATGATGTAGAGGAAACACAGGGGATTTACACAGGAGAAACTGAAAGAGTTTCACAAATACAATAAACTGAAGGCTACAAGGCCAGAGAGTGTAAATGAGTAGAGGGACTGGGTGTGGATCTGTGAGACACTTGCCTTAACACAGTGCCTTTGCACCTGCTGCCCTTTCAGAAATGATCACATCCAAATCTTCTCCTCCCTCAGTCCTCACTGGAATACCCCATCACCCACCCTGCCGTCCCCCCAGGACACTTGCCTGAAAGCAGCTAAAAGAGCCCCATCTATTAGCTTATACGTGCTATGGTTTTTCCACCACTCTTTTCTTTTTTCTTTTATTTATTATTTTTATTTTGTGTGTGTGCATGTATTGCCTGCATGTAGGTAAG
>NW_008470433.1:0-1049 GCF_000622305.1 Nannospalax galili | reverse complement strand
GCTTTGGTCAGTGTTTCTATCACAGCAACAGAAAAGTAACTAATACAGGGAGGGAGAGAGAGAGGGAGAGGATAAATAACTGCTAATAACCTTCAAGTTCTTGGGGTTCTTTAATAGCGTTTATCTTGGATTAACAATTATTATCTGGAGGACTACTTGATTTTTGCCATCACCTCCTTACTGCCTTTGAAAATCAGTTTTAATTGTATGGAAAACAACATTCTTTTTGAGGTTAGAAATGTTCAAATATGGAACTGGAGAAATGGTTCGATGTATAAGAGCACTTGCTGTGCTGGCATGAAGGCTTGGTGTGGATCCCGGCACCCATTTAAAGAAAAGTCAGGTATGACTATGTGCACCTATAACTCCAGCACTGTGGGGGCTACAAGCAGGAGGGTCACTGGGGCTTGCTGACTGCCAGCCTAGCTCCAGGGTCCATGACAAACCCTGACTCAAAAGAATAAGGTGAAGAGTGATAGAGCAGGATACCTGACGTCCTCCTCTGCTTCTTCACACAGTCACACAGGAGCATGCACACACACGTACTACACCACATGTATACACACCCACATTCAAATATCTCCAGTCCTTGTGAATATTTGCCCAAATTATAAGATGTAAAACTTAAAAATTTGATACAGAAGTATCTACACAATGCAAGTGATGAGTTTATTCATTTTAGAAACCAATGCTAGAGATCTAAGTTTTTAAAATTAAAACCAATGAATTAAGAACTGAAAAAGTTAATAGCAGCTCAGGCTCATGGCTGAGAATACCTTTGTAACTGAATCACATGAAGCAAAGTCGAGGCTGGCTAGAGGTGAATGCTACAGTCTCCGGTCTGAATGCTGGTGAGGAGGGCTGAAATTACCAGCATCAGGAAATAGGGGCAGAAGGTGCAGCCCCGAGGGGTACCATGAGGGAAGACATCACAAAACAAGACATTTCAGATCAGTGTGTAGATTCTTGAAGTCAACATTGTAGGAGAATGGGTAAGTTCCTGCCATCTGAGTGAATTCAAAGCCCAAGAAATAGAAATCATAAAAAAA
>NW_008470432.1:0-1049 GCF_000622305.1 Nannospalax galili | reverse complement strand
ATATATATATGAAATTATTATGTCAATTAAAAATAAAATAAACACCATAAGAGAAAAAGGCTCTGCTGTTGATAGTTGATGTCAGCATGGGCCAAACATCATTATTCATGCCTTACCATTTATTTTTTTAATCTTAAGTATAACAGTGTTTCAGGTAGCCTGGATGACACTGTTCTTTAAATGAAGCAGAGAAAGGAAACTGGAATTGAGGTGATGCTATGAACTGTCGAAGCCAACCTCAGTGATATATCTCCTCTGGCAAGGCATCTCTCCTAAATGTCCCATGACCCTTCCCAAGAAGCACCATAAACAAGACAAAGTGCCCAACATCTTTATTCCTGAGGAGTATCTTTCATTCTCACACAAAAAGAAATTGAACCAAGACCATTCTGGGTGTTGGGGCTGCAGCTCAGTGGTAAAGTGCTTGCGACACCTTGGATTTAATCCTTGAAAGAGTTTCTCAAACTCTCAGTCCATGTCAGGAAACTTTTTAAAACTTATAATCCAGTTAGAAATTTGTCATCAAGAACCACATGAAAAACAAACTTCCTGTAACTCCAGAGAGCTTGATTTTGAAATGAAGGAAGTGTGAGACTTCCTGATATTTCTGTGGAATGATCATTCAGGAAGCTGAGGGGGAGAGAGGGCATTCCATAATGTGGCCATATTTGCTTCAATTCTTATGAAATGACTATCCATTTAAGATGTCCCTTTTCAGAGGAATGCAATCTAATTACCAACATACCTGCTTTTAAATCCCAGGTCTCTAAAAGTAAAATAATATTACATCTGACAATAAAAGTCATCACAAGGCTAATTTATGAACTTTGCATACTGTCTGGACACAACTAAGTTCTTCCTAAAATGTACAGTTCTTCTTTGAAATAGGTTGACGACCTTGAAATGCAGGGTTTAAGTTTTAGGAGGCATTGTAACTAGTGAATATATCCCAAGGGCTTTCAAAATCAATCTACATTTTATAAATTTGTCCTTAACACCATTCTTAGTATCCTAATGCAAGATCCAAGACATCCTCTGTGTGTGTGTGT
>NW_008470431.1:0-1049 GCF_000622305.1 Nannospalax galili | reverse complement strand
TGTGATGGACTATGACCTCTCAGACCATGAGCCAAGACAAGCCCTTCCTCCCCTACGCCACTTGTTGCCAGGCATTTCTTCACAGCTATGAGAAAGTAACTCATCCAGCACTCACACAACCTAGTTGAATCAACACAGTTTGGGCTCATCTGTTAGTGACAGAAAATCTTGGATAACATGTGAGAAAGGTGGATTGCAATGAGAACACTCGAGGCTTGGTGTAGTGAGCACAAGGCAGTTTATTTTATGACTTTTCAAAGCCAAGGTATCAGCTCAGAATGGCAGGCACATTCATTCACTGAGTGCAAAGCACAGTCCTTATAGGCCAGTGCAAGCCCCTTCCTCACATTCCTCATCACTGAGTAACTAGGAGGGTATCCTCCTACCCATCATCTGGGTCTTTTCTATGCCCCGCCTCTTATGTTTTCCCATCTCTAAGTTTTACATTTTGTTTATTTTAAAGCTCATTTGACACATGACTATCATGTCTGCAGGCAGGCAAGGATTTATGTTTCATTTTCTATCACAGTTCTATAGAGACTGGATCATATGAAATGTTCCTAAGGCTTTCCGGGTGAAGTGACAGTGTGGATAAATTGCATTTCCCTCCAAGTGGCACCATTTAAATTGTGACACATCTCAATGTTCCTTTTCCTACTAATATTTTCTTCTAGCATCTTGTCTCTTGATGCATTTTGCTACTGTAAACTTACTTTTCTCATAAAAAATGGAAACAGCTGTTGTCTTTTGTATCAATGGAATTAAGTACTAACTGTGGGTTGTTTCTTATGTGGCTACAGTAAAGAATAAAAATAAAGAATTTTTCCATCATCAGAGATACTCTTTCCAGAGGAACAGCTGGGGTCACAGGAGGTTAGGTATCTTAGATTATTTTCCCGTTGCTGTGATAAAATCCTCTGACAAAAGCAAGTTAAGGGAGAAAGGGTTTATTTTGGCTCACAGGTCGAGGCAGACTATCATGGAGGGGAAGTAAAGACAGAAGAAGCTTTGAAGCAACTGGCCATGTTGCACCCACAACCAGGATTGGA
>NW_008470430.1:0-1049 GCF_000622305.1 Nannospalax galili | reverse complement strand
GTGAACTCATCCCTCTGGAACCATACGTCAGATAAACTCTTCCTTCTGTAAGTGGCCTTGGTCTGGTGTGTATCACAGCAACAGAAAAGTTATTAATATATAGAGCGACTAGACTACATAATTGTACAGGTTGTGGAAACTAACTTAATATTCTGGATTAAGTATTTGCTGGTCTTCCTGGTGATGGTTGGTAAAAATGATCATCCAGGAAGTTAGTAAAATGATTTTTGTTGGCCAAGCCAAAGAGTTTGCCCTTACTGCAACTTTCTGCAGATACTTTTAACTGATGAGCTAATAAACATTCATCATTGATATTTAGGATAGCAGTTGCAAATGGAAAGATGAAATCCAAAACAATTTATATTTCCCTTAAACACATTTTGGTTGGCACATTAAATTTACCAAAATACTGTTAAGAATCTCATGCTTAGCCTATGCAGACTTATACTGTTTAACAGTTAGCCTGCTTCGGCAAAGTACTTGGAAGATGGGCATCTTACTGACTTAAACCCCAACCTTCAGTTTTACCTTTCCTTCTTCTTGCTAGTAGACCAGGTGCCAGGTGCAGTAGTTTCTAATAGCACCTCCTAAAAGCAGACGAGTTTAAATGTGCTTTCATCTGGATGCTGGAGTCAACCTATCTGAGACTGCACCCTGCCAGCTCCACCTCCTAACTGGCTATGTGACCAGCACCTGACTTGAGTCCTTTAAAGCCTTGGCTTCCTCATCTAGAAGGTGGAAATGATCCATGTAAATCTCATAACAAATTTGTACTTGGCACATAGTTTGTAGGCAGTGAATTGCTGCTTCTGTGGTGGTAGTGAGATGTCTCATCAGTCAGTTGTTCAAATTATAAAAGAATAGGAAAAGCTTTAATAAGATGCAAGAAAACCCTGGGTAAAAGGAGTTGAGACAGGGGGCTTTTCTTGACTGTTAGCCCTTTGGCATGATGTCTGTGTAGAACAGGACAAATGAATACAGTGTTCATCTCTCCCTCTCTCCCCTTCTCATTTCTTTCCCTCACTCTGCCTCCCTCACCCCTCACCCCT
>NW_008470429.1:0-1048 GCF_000622305.1 Nannospalax galili | reverse complement strand
CTCCTTAGCTCTCTCCTTCCAGCTTCTCCAGCATCCCTGATGTTCTCCAGTGGGGGAACACGTTCCCACTTTGGGGCATTTGCATTCCCTTCCTCCCTGCCAATTAACAGCGTTTTTGTGTGTATGCATATGTGTATACGTGTGTGCATGTGTGTGAGTGTGCATGTGTGTGCATGTGCATGTGGAGGCCAGAGGTCAACTTTGGATGTTGTTCCTCAGGAGCTGTCTACCATTGCTTTTTGAGACAGGGTTTTTAACTGGGACCTGGAGCTCACTGAATCGGCTAGGCTGGCTAGCCAGTGAGCCCCAGGGATTGGCCTGCTTCTGCCTGCCCAGTGCTAGGATTACACACATGTGCCCCTCTGCCTGACCTTTTAAATTTAGGTTCTGGATTCTGGGAATCAAACTCTGGTCCTGATGCTTACACAGCAGGCACCTTACCGACGGGAGCCATCCCCCTGCCCGATACTCTTATTTCAAGGCAATTTCTTGCCTCCAAGTCCGGTTCAAAGACAACTTCTACTATGACGCCGACTCTGCAAACTAAATTGCAGCTTGCCTTCTGCCACCCATGATTTCCAAACTCCCCGTCATGTCTGACGTTTGAATGTTTTTCATGTCCTGATCATTTTGCAAAAACACGATGCAGCGAACAGGATGTGTCTGTTTTGTTCAGTGATAAATCCCAAGTGCCCAGGACTATGACGCATGCGCAATTCCTTTTTAATAAATACCTCTTGACTGAGTACATGAACTTCATCCCTAGTGAATTAGCTTGCCTGCCAGGAGACCGCGTCATACCAGGAATTGGCCAGCAGAGGGAAGCCGAGGAACGCCAGAAACAGCTGGGCGGCGGCGCTTTGAACTCAAGATTCTCGCGAAAAGGCGAGATAACAAGGCGGGAGACAAATGAACTCCCGCCCCACTTACTCCTCAGGCAGGCTTCTCCACCCGACAAAAGGTTTCGGTGTAGGAGGCCCGCTGGGGAGCTGATAAGGCCCCTATCCATGGCCCAGCAGGCTGTTTACCAAAATTCAGAGTAAAAAAA
>NW_008470428.1:0-1046 GCF_000622305.1 Nannospalax galili | reverse complement strand
AGAAAGAAAGAAAGAAAGAAAGAAAGAAAGAAAGAAAGAAAGAGAGGAAAAAAGGGAGGGAGGGAGGAATTAAGGAAGACAAGGAAGGAAAATAAACATGTTGCTAGTTCCAAATGGCTAGAGTACGACTGTGAGCAGTGATGTGGCTTGCTCATTTGGCCAAGCTGCTCATAGAGGGCTTTGGTGTCTCAGTGGGGACATCAGTCTGCAAAGAAGTCACATGAACTACAAACTGACCCTGTTCTCGTCTTGTCACTTCCTAAGTATGAATTTTAAGGTATTAACTTAAATTCTCTACAGCGTAAATTGTTCACCCATTAAAAAATGGTGAAAGAGAGCATGTAACTTCATAAAGGGCCTGCCCACTCACTGTCTATACACATAAAGCAACGTTTGGGTTATTTTGATGGCATGATGGGGACACTCTGAGGTATTTTAAGCAGTGATGCAATGGGTGACTTAGAAAAACCTCTCTAGCAGCATTCTGTAGCCTGAATCTGTACAGTGTGAAAGCAGGTGAGAGAGGCACTTGGAGGGCCTAGGGAATTATGTAAGAGAAGCGTTAGGAAGACAGTCAGTAAAATGCTTGTCAGGACCTAAGTTCAATCTCCAGAACCATGTAAAAAACCAGGGCATGGTAGTACATGCATGTAATTCCACCGTTGGAAAGGTAGATCCCAGAGGCTTGCTGGCCAGCCAGTCTAGCCTACTTGTCAAGTTCCAGGCCAGAAAGAGCGTCTGTCTCAAAAACAGCAGGTGGCACCTGGGAAACATCCCAGGCTGGGGGCAAGTTGAGTTAGAGTACAAAGAGGGAAACAGAGAAGTTACTGAACTACAGAAGATGTAGATGGAGCCCAGACTGCCATATAAGTGCACTGAGTTCATAACCATTCTAATGAAGCTGTCCTTAATATGTCTAGTTGCCAGAAAGATCTTACTTCAAAAACAAAGTAACATCGTATTTTGGAAAGAAGAAATCAGAGTCCAGAGCAATTGGGCAGAGCAAGATGGTGGAATACTAATCTCCAATGAGCATCCAAAATAAC
>NW_008470427.1:0-1048 GCF_000622305.1 Nannospalax galili | reverse complement strand
GAACTCAGGTCTTCTGCAAGAAAAACCATTGCTCTTAACCACTGACCCATCTCTCCAGCACCATGTTCTTCCTTTACAATATAATTATTTCCTTGCTCCCTTGAAAATAGTATGAAAGTGTTTGATTTCATAAATCTTGGATATTAATTTTTTTTGCTTGCACCTCAATTATTTTTGTGGTAATTTTATTTATGTAAATTGTTTGAGAGTTTCATATGAGAGTATTGTATTTATATTAATCCCAGCCCTCTTAGTCCCCTTCCACCTCCTCCTATTTTCTATTTTCTTTTTCACTCCCTCACAATTTCTTGTCTCCATTATTATTGCTACATATATATATATTTACATTTATAAATCACACACGTACATATATATACATATATACACATATACATATATACCTATATGACGAATGGACTAAGTCTACTTAGTGTTGTTCCTGTGTGTCTGTGTTTAGGACTACCTGTGTGCCTGTGTTTAAGACTACCTTCTTGGGATTACGTCTAATGGAGCTATTCCCTGGAGAAAAGTGATCCTCCTTCAGCATCCATTGATTGCCTGTAGCGCTTCATCTTGAGGTGAGACCCCATGAAATGCCATCCATCCATCTTGACATGTAAACGTTTTGTCATTATACAAATTTAGTTAAGCTATGATACTGTGGAGATTTCATTCATTACACCTCTGTTCTTAAAGGGAAAATCTTATGAGGAAAAATAGTTTAATTTTTCATCACCAGGTAGATGACCACATGGAAAAAGAGTTTTCCAGCTGGGAACTTGCTCATATGAACTTATAGCAATAGTGATAACACAAGACCCATGCAAATTGAAACCAGACAAAAACCCAGCATAGAACTGGGGAAGTAGGTAAGACACCCCAACCTCAGCTGAGGAGCTATTGGCAAGTAAACACTGCTGAGTGAGGAAGAATTGGGCTTTAAGGGGATGATGCTAGATAGGTTGATGAGGCTCCAGTAGATGGACTCACACGGAGAGACATTTGGGGACACAAACTTGACTTGATAGGCCTTAACATATATGACAGA
>NW_008470426.1:0-1049 GCF_000622305.1 Nannospalax galili | reverse complement strand
ACATACATACATACATACATGCAGAGTCTCATACATATAGAATAAAAACAAAAAAATCTTGAGGAGGAAGAGAAGGAGGACGATGACAACGACAACTACGATGATGACAGGGAGAAGCCCAGGAGGGAGAGTGATGGGTGTGTCTCAGTTGTAAGTAATCCTTCAGGGAATTATCTCCATCCCTTACCCAGAGGGAGGGGCCATGCCATCTTGTTTTTTGTTATTACCCTGTCATTTGACTTGTTAAATTTTTTAGACTATAAAGTATATACATAGCATTTTCATACATAACGTGGTTTTTTCCCAAAGATTTATTTCACTCGTATGCGTATGCATCTGTGCCCACAGAGGCAAGAAGAGGTGCCACGACCTCTGGAGCTGGAGTTACAGGCGGTTGTGAGCCGCCTGATATTGGTGCTGGGAACTGAACTCAGATGCTCCCCAAGAGCAGCAAGAGCTCTTAACCACTGAGCCATCTCGTAAGCCCACATAGTTTGTTTTCATAACCATGTCTGGGAAATCAAGATCCTGTTCACATCTGTTGTTGGTACTAGAATATGAGGAAGGCCCAAGGAGCCACCTGTGCCCCTCCACCCCCCCGGTCACCTTGCAGAAAATCTTAGGATTATGTTGATAAAGTTTCTGCTGCGATCGTGCAAACAATGTTCACCCCCTCCTCCCTTGGCCCCAATGGCACACCAAGATACAGTTCCACCAAAGTGCATTCTAGGAAGCCAATGAGTTTATTGGGTGAGGGTTTACATACAGGAGTGTGGGTGTGCCCCACCTATGGCAGCAGAAAACAGTGAGAAAGACCCTCTCTAGTCTCCCGAGCCCATGCACTCCAGCTCCCCCTCCCCTAATCACTGGTTGGGAGGTGTGGTGGATTCTGTGGCTCTCCACACCTCCTCTTCCAAGAAGAAGTGAGTAGGAGGGAAGAGGAGGTGTAGGGGGCGGGAGAGGGAGGGCGTGAATGGTCAACAGGCCCAGCCATGATGGTTTTAGGCAAGCTGGTGCAACTGAGCTCAGAAGGATGGTGTCTGTGTGTC
>NW_008470425.1:0-1048 GCF_000622305.1 Nannospalax galili | reverse complement strand
GCAGTCCTCATTTCCTGTCAGGAGAAGAGGAAGGAGAGGTGTAGTTCCTTAACCCCGGCCGGCTCGGCTCTCTAGGCAGGAGGGGCAAGGACAGCTGAGGCTGTGCTGGCTCAGGAAGTCCTGATGAATATTCAGTCAGTCTCCCTGGGACAAATTGGGTGCATGCTCTCTGAACCCTGCCTTGGAGAGACTGTATTACCATCAGAGGGAAGTTGACAGCTGTTGCTGATTAAAACATTTCCAACTGCGCAATCAGAACTCAGTCTTGAGATGCTAAAGTGTAGATCGGCAGAGCCTCCTCGAATGCCTTAACAACACCCCTCCGAATGATCTGTCGCCTTATTGATATATATAAAACAGGAAATCACTTTGCAGTTATGAATGAGTCATTCCACAGATCACTCCCTGGGTGAGACACCCTCGGGGATCTGCCTTTCCTAGACAAGGGGACTCAGAGCCATGTTTTTTCTTCTCCAGGAGATCTCAGGGCATCTAACTCTCTATCCAGGGATCTCGGAAGGAAGCATTGCCCATTACCCACCGTACTCCAGTAGGATGGAGTTCCTCTCCATTTCCCTCTTATTGCAAGAGGCAGTGCCTGGGTTATGGAGATCTGCTCTGTGTAGTCACTATTGCATCTGTGTCTGAGGCAGGGACCACAACCCTGCCTCCACTGTTCCCACACTTAAAATAAAATTTGTTTTTGTAGTTCACCAGGTAGCAAAACTATCCTGAGTTGAACTCATTTGATGGCAAAATGTGACCTGAATGGATATCAGGGCTCTTTGTAGTCATTACGCCAATTAGAAGGAAACGCCACACTTCTTCGATCCAGAAATATCACAGATTTGATTATAGGGTGCTGACTCAGTCTTTGGTGAGGATGTTACATAAAATATACTATGTAGGCTATATTATCTTTCTAACCCATGATACATTCTGAATTCTGAAAATTATTTGGTTCCAGGGATTTGGGGCTTGGGGGGGGTCATCCATCTGTAATGGAGTTGACTGGGAAAACCGTGTATTGAGTGTGTGTGTGTGTGTG
>NW_008470424.1:0-1048 GCF_000622305.1 Nannospalax galili | reverse complement strand
AGGCTAGCTTGAGTGACACGCGGAAAGGTGAATGAAAGTACATTTAAATTCTTCATGTTCTTTCATGGCTATTTTATCATACACGCTTTAAGCAATAATTCCCGTCTCCTTTGGAAAATTTTTAACTCTTCATTTAATCATCAATCCCACCATTTCTGAGCATTTTAAATGAAGGAATAGGGTTTAAAGTTCCAGTACATAAACAGGAAAATCTGATACTGCTATGTGCTGAAAAAACAAAGACAGTTTTAATGAAGCTACTCAGAGAAGTTCGGGTAGAGGATCCCGTTGGAGGAGATTTATGCTTTCAACCATAATGCCATCTGAGTTCTTTCAATGAAGATGAATGAATAACTCCATCATCTCGATGTGTCTCTTTAACCAACATGCTGTCCACTCTATGATTTGTGACAGTTTTACACAGGAAAAACTAATCGAGATATATCATGGCTGTCAAGTATTGGTATTCCTGTGGGCTTTCTGAGCAGACAATTGCACCTTTTTCATTATCTTTGTGTTACAGATAATGGAAAATAAACCAGCTTACAGTACCCAAAGGAGGGCTTCTTAGACCTAGAAAAGTCTTCAAGCACACCGTACACACATTAAACTTTTTTTGCCCTCTGAAGGCGCCTTAGAATCAAATAAAAATTGCTTTCCTTTCAAAATCAAGAACCAGTTTTCCTGAGCTCCTGGTTGAAAAAGATATTTTTTCCTATGGTCCCATCTGATTCTTGAGGAATTTAATCTGCCATTTTTCAAAGTTTGGTTGGTAGTACAAAGGATTCATTGGGGTTCGTTCCATAATCCGAATTTTCCCCCAGTGTCCTCTCCTCCCTACCTCACACTCTATGGACTCACCCTTCCATTCTCTTTTTCTCTAAGTACACACCACTCTCTCCTTGTATCTCACTCACTCTGAAATCTGGCTTCCACGTAGGATGTGGTATCCCAGCTTTCCTTTCCTGGCCTGCCTCAAAGGTAGGCATTTATTTGATGATTCACTCATTTGTAGCCAGGTAGTCCTTATGGGCACAATTAATTAAAT
>NW_008470423.1:0-1048 GCF_000622305.1 Nannospalax galili | reverse complement strand
AAAAAAATTTAATATTTTGGTGGCTGACAAGGTGGCTCAGTGGGTAAAGGCTCTTGTCACCAAGACTGATGATGACCCAAGTTTCATCCTTGGGACCCATGTAGGGGGAGGTGAGAACCAGCTCCAGCAAGTTGTCCTCTTACCTCCATACATGCAATCACCAAACAAACAAATACATGTAATTAAAATAAAACAAAAAGTAGCAATTTTTTTCTGAAATAAATAAAACTTGAGAAACTGATAGCTTACTGAACTACTGAGAGAGAAGACTTCGGAACGTTAAATTCTAAGTCCAGGTTGCTTCTACTTCATGATGCTTCTAGACTCTGTATGTGTAACTTGAAACGGCATCACTAATGACTTGTTTCTTTCCACCACTGAAGAAGAATATGTTGTAGACACAGCAAATACAGCTTTCCCTCTTCAAAGATGGGAAAACTCAGCTGTCATGTAAAATTTCCAAAACAGTAAACATGGAATTAGAGTTCTCGGAGTCTTGTAGCTAAACAGATGGTAACCAGGGAGTAGACAGTAAAGCGGGACTCTGAGGTGACAGATGAACCAGCAGACTCCTGGTCTTCCCCGGCAGTCCTCCCCACACACCCAGGCTGCTACACAAGGGGTTGAGTGGAAACCCACAACCTCTGTCTCCCTCCACTGCCAGGCTACGCTCTCAGCCATAGACTGAGGAAGAAACAACTGCGCCAGGGTTGATCACTAACTGAATTCTGTACCAGACTGACTTCGGGAACCTGGATGGACACAGTCAGGATTAGCAGTGGGGCGTCTCACAGGTTATGAGATTACAGTGATTTAGTTAGCCCTGGTAGAATGCCGTTTTATCTCCTTAGCGTTGTTCATGAGGGGCACCGTACGTGGAGAGACTAACCACGTAGTGCCCATCCCAGGACATGTAGTGTCCACGCCAGGACATGAGCCATCTGAACAGTGACAAGAAACATGCATGTGATTAAAATGCTGCAAGTCATGAGAGACTCTGTGCATGCACTGACCACAGCCCGTGACTGGAGTTCTAGAATCACATGCT
>NW_008470422.1:0-1048 GCF_000622305.1 Nannospalax galili | reverse complement strand
AGTGTGGAGTATTTTCTGCTGGCTACATTATTGTTAAGGCTTTTATCAGCATATTGAAACATGGCATTTTTTTCTTTTTCTATCAAAGGTTGAATCTGAGGGGCAGCTTTAGTTACTTTTATTTCAAGTTCTTTCTTTTTTCATTACTATCTGTCTTTTTTCCTTGGGTCTTTTGTTGAGTCTTGTATCACAGGTCTAATCTGGGCTTTCTTTTATCTCTCCCATGGTTTATACAGTTTATTTGCAAGCTCTGAGGCTAAGACTGAGTTTGTCAGTAACTCCTTAGTCTTTTCAGCTTCCCCTCAGACTGTTGCCTTTGTCTTGGACAAGTCTTTTATTATACAAAGAAGAGGCCAAGCCACTTCTCTGGATTCCCCTTTTGCTTCCAAGCCTGGTAAATTTTTTTTCTAGTCTTTCCACAATCCTTAAAGAATTTACACACATGTTTGGTAGCATCCCATATCTCTCAAGCAACTGAGCTATTTTACATCATTTACAGAATGGTAGCCATCTGGGGATTTTCTCTTTTGAATCTCTCCCTACATGCATAGGCAACCTCATTTTAGTTACAAATTTAGCTGTCTGTCATACAACCCACATGACTGTTGCTAAACCCATTAAGCATGTGGGGGTTACCCACATGTTCTACTGTGCTCCTTCTGGCTTCTCTGGTAGTGTTACCACACTGGATGCCTCATGGTACACATCTCTGCCCATCTGGAATTGGGAATCTGAACCCCGGGCTCCCTCTGGCTTCTCTCTATCAGAGACATCACCATTGCTCTTCTCGAACTCCTGTGATTTGTCACATACCCAGCTGTACTATGCCAACTTGTTGCACCAAATTTACCCACCTCCAACCCCAGACAGGTGTGCATGCTCTCGGATCCTAGTGCTGACAAAACCACAAAACCTACAGGATACCTTGTATTTGGAATTTTGCATCATTTATGACGTCTGGGAGGGGGGGTGACTTAAAAAGCCATGATTGCCATTGGGCCCTGTTTTTACATCTCCCCTAAGCTTTGAGATCTGCTACCCACCAGTG
>NW_008470421.1:0-1048 GCF_000622305.1 Nannospalax galili | reverse complement strand
GGGGGGTGATAGCTCATCAGGTTTTTTCTGTAGAGATCGGAATAGTAAAGATTTCAGTAGTCTCTATTGAGACTGCTCCGTGGGCCTGAACTAGTGCAAAGATATCCACAGGTAACGTACAAACAAATGAACATCTCAGTGTTTCAAAATAAATTGTTCACAAAGCATGTTTGGGCTGAATTTGACTGGTATGCATTATCTCCTGTCTAGGGCTTTATTTCAATTGACTGTTTTGAAAGCTCTATGCACCTGACTTCTATGCTGCTAGACTTTCTGACTAAATGGAAGAAGGAATTCTTACCACTGTGATGATGTGGTTTTTACTTTTGTCAGATGAGTCTCTAGGCTATTTGTGGTAAACTGTGAAGATAGTTCAGGAAAAATGACTGGTCAGCCAAGAAAGGAAGCCTTCTTGGGAATGGTCTTGGTGGTGACAAAATCAGTTTGAGGAAAGGGGACAGGAAACCTGTGTCATCCAGTGAAGTGATAAAGATTAGGAAGCCTTACAGAAAATGTTATGTAAGAGGAAGTTCAAGCAAACAGCATTTTGTGAAGAGAAAGAAATGAAATGTTCTGGGTGTCCTGACTGGCTCTAAATTCTTTCTGTTAACTAGGATGCCTTTGCCTGTAGTCAAAGTTTAAACATAGTGGCTGGATCAAATAGAGATATCATATCTGTATACTAGTGGGAGTCTGGATGCAACAGCCTAGAAGGGATTATAGCTGATCAAGGTTTCAATGACATGATTCCTCCTACCTGTGGCCTTACACTAGCTCTTGACTTCATAGTGGTAAGATGGCTGCTCTGACTCCATGCAAAGATTATAAAATTTCAGGCTAGAACATGGAAGACAAAGCTCCCAGAGGTGTCTGTTCAAGGAACCTGGTACCAAAATGTGTGTACCTCCATTCTAGTGGTCAGAAGGTCACATGACTCCCCTTAGCTGCAAGGGGGTCTGGGGATGTGGTTTTAACTAGACTCACTATTACCTCAAACAAACTGTGATTCTTTTGTGAAGCGAGTAAAGAAACAGCAATGTCTACCGCA
>NW_008470420.1:0-1048 GCF_000622305.1 Nannospalax galili | reverse complement strand
GTGCCCTAACATGGCCACAATGTGTCATCACAATGCTCCAGTGTGTCACAACTATGCTTCAATGTGTCATCACAGCTCTCCAGTGTGCCATCACAATGTTTCTTGTGCCATCATAATACTCCATTGTGCCATCACAATGCTCAGTGTGCTTCCACAACGCCCCTATGTGTCAACACAATGCTCCAATATGTCATCATAGTGCTCTAAAGTTCCATCACAGTGCTCAATGTGCCATCACAATGCCCTGGTGTGCCACCATCATGCCCCAATGTGTCATCACAGTGCTCCCATGTGCCATCACAACACTCCAATGTGTCAGCAAAGCTCTCCAATGTGCAATCACAATATTTAAGGTGCCATCACAACACTCCATTGTGCCATCACTGTGTCCAGTTTACTATCATAATGCCTCAGTGTGTCAACACAATGATGCTTCAGTGTTTCATCACACTGTCCCAAATTGACATCACAATGCTGAAAGTGCCATTACAATGCCTCAATATGCCATCACGATGCTCAATGTGCCTACAAAATGCCCCATATGTCATCTCAATGCTCCAATATGTCATCATAGTCCTCTAACATGCCATCACAGTGCTCAGTGTGCCATCACAATGCGCCAGTGTGTTATCATCGTGCCAAAATATGTCATCACAGAGTTCCAATGTGTCATCACAAGGTCCAATGTGCCATTACAATGCTCAAATGTATCATCACAGCTCTCCAATGTGACATCACAATGTTTCATGTACCAGCACAATGTCCAGTTTGCCATTACAATGCCTCAATGTGTCAACACAATGCTTTAGTGTTTCATCACAGTGGCCCAATTTGCCAACATAATGTGGAAAGTGCCATTACAACGCCACAATGTGCCATCACAATGCTCCAATGGGTCATCACAAATCTCCAATGTGAGCATTGTAATGGCACATTGAGGCATTGTGATGGCACATTGACCATTGTTATGCTCCAATCTGTCATCGCAATGCTCCAATGTGCCATCACAATGCTCAGTGTGCCATCACAATGCACCAATGTGTCATCA
>NW_008470419.1:0-1047 GCF_000622305.1 Nannospalax galili | reverse complement strand
GGGGGGGGTGTCTGTGATATATGTGTGTGACATATACACAAGAATGTTTGGGTATGCACACACATGAAGAACCCAGAGGAGGACATCGAGTATCTTTATCATTCTTTCCCTTATTTCCTTGAGACCACATCTCTCGGTGGACCAGAAGCTCACTGTGTAGGCTAGGCTGGCCAGTGATCCACCGATCTCCAGCCTTGCAGAGGCACGATCAGCCATGCCCATCTTTTTACTTAAGTGCTGGGGGTTTGAACTTAGGTCCTCACGCTTGCAGAGCAACTCCTTTTACCCACTGATCCATCTCCCCAGTCCATACTAGCTCAATTTTAGAGATAAGGGCTGGACTGAGGATTTGGTGTCGGTAGGGTGCTTGCTTGCCCAGTGTGTATGAGGCTCTGAGTTCAATCCTCAGCACCGAAAAATGAAATAAAATAAAACAAAAGTGAGGATTTTATGACTTAGAGGAGTTAAACAACATGTCCCAGGGAAGCCATCAGCTCACAGTTCAAACTGTAGACAGTCTGACTCGGGAGCCCAGGCTTTCCATGAGAGTTGGACTCAAGATGAATCAGAAGGTCAGGGATAGGCAGAGAAGGAAAACCTCCTGGTTTGGTAGAAGGGACGTGGACTTTGGCAGTAAATGGACAAGGCTTAGATCTGGGGGGTCACTTGTTGCTATGTGAGGGGAGCAGATGAACTCATCTCACAGACTTCACACTCTCAGGCTGCAAGGGCATCAAAGTATCGACCTATCACCATGGCTGTCTTGGGGGATCCCTGGTGCATTGAGCATTCCCTCCTGTGGTCAGGATTCACAAAAGGCTGTATCTCCTTTCCCCTTATTTCTGACAAGACCAGGTTCTACAGCTGCTGTGAGACTGATACCCATCTTCCTGTCTGCCCCGTTCTCTGATGATGTCCTTTCTTGCCCTCTAAACAGCTGGCCAGGGATGAGTCACTTCCCCAGGAGAGACGCATCCTAGAGAGGGAAAGAGGAGGGGCATCGCAGGCGGTGAAATTGCTTGTGGGAGGGTATGGAGATACAGAGGA
>NW_008470418.1:0-1048 GCF_000622305.1 Nannospalax galili | reverse complement strand
CATCCTGACTGCTTATGAAGACATTAAGTCCTGGCTCCCAGTCACTTTTGGATATTGTGCACGAATAACCTATCAGTCTTCTTTCACTGCTTGGAAACAGTTATCCAGGAACCATATGAACTCTAAAATATGTTTTAAAGATTTGCTTAGACCTGATTAATAGAGAACATAAAATTGAGAAATATTATTTGGAATTAACGTTTTTATTTTAAAGTTCTAGTCATAGTGGAGATGTTACAAAATGTGTACCAGGAAGTTATTTATGAAGCAAAGAACTTCAGGTATGTTTTCCCATTTATACTGAGTTGAACATTGGAATTTGCAGAGAGAATATTCAGGAGGGTGGAGATCTGAGAATTGAAACTGGCTGATTCTGTTCAGCATTGACTGATGAAAAGCAGAAACTTCATAACAGCAACCCAGCGTTGCTCCTTTCCCAGTGGGTGCACTTCTTGGGAATTTGTTGTTAATCAAGGAGAGATAATAATGCTGGTTTTGCTCCATCTCATAAAGTTCCAACTCTTGTTCTATAGTTTAGCTATAAACAAGATGCCTTTTCATAACAGAATTGACACAAAACATTTCAACTGGTGAGGACACACTTTCTCATTTTCATAGATGGCTAGTTGACTTCTGATGCACACAGAACTTATAAGCAGCACTAAACATCAGGTCTCAGAGACTTGGGATGCTGGGGACAAAATTCCTAGCCACACAATTAAGTTTCTGACATTCATGACCTGCCCGGGAAATGGAATAAACTTAATAGTATGATATAAATGGTACTAGGTGATTTACTGTGTATTAGTTCTCAGAATAGTAAGTTTCTTATTCAAAAGTTTAAGTACTAAATTTCCATCTGCTTCCAAAACTTGGCTACAGTCTCAACAAATTATCTTGCCAAGTGTTTAGATTCAGATCTAAAATTCCATCCATTAAGAATGTCTCCAACTCACATGCTTTCAAGTCATACTCAGGAAATATAATCCCCAAAGAGCTGTTTTCCAATTTTCCCCAGGGTATGAGAACAGCATGCTTACAAAAAAAA
>NW_008470417.1:0-1048 GCF_000622305.1 Nannospalax galili | reverse complement strand
ATATGCATGTGTGAAATTCTCAATAAAGTTTTTGTAAAAGTTAAAAAAAAGCATAAGAAAGAAGGAAGGAAAGAATAAGAAGAAAGAAAGGAAGGAAAAGGAATGGAGAGAGGGAGGAAGACATCTGGGTGGGAATCAAGGAAGGTGCTGGAAGTTTACCATGGAAACCCTCAGCATTTCTTTTCCCTGTCACACTGTGCTAAGCTACACTTGGGAGACTGAGATGAGAACCTGTGAAGATGCTCACAGCCATTCTTTGTCCTAGACTGTTCCTGCTCCTGCTCTGTGTGGCTGATGTGTAATATCTTCCCCGCTCCCAAGAGAGGAACATAGCCCAGCCTGCTGATCTCAAGGGCTCCCAGCTCACCCTGTGTTTTCCATGCTGCTGCAGATGACAGATGCAATTTGGTGTTTTGGTAGAGACAGCATTTCAGCTTTCTTGAGGGCTATGAACAAGTCATGGCATCAGAAGTCACATTTGTGAAGGAACAAAATTGACACTGTCCCATGTGACTGTAATCACTGAGCCATGGAAGGAAGAAACTATAGGAATGTGAAGCGTTGCATGTATGAGGCTGAAGCAGTTGGGATACTGGAGAAACCCACTAATGAGGGTCCACTGGGACCTCTTTAGAAGAGCTGCATGGTGGTGGCATATGTTGATCAGGATTTCAAAGAAAGCAAAGTTATGTTTTTAAAGGAAGAAGTGGAAAGCAGACATCAGAGGCCAGAAACTTACCTCCATCAGTAAAGTGTTTGCTAAGCAAGTACCAGGACCTGAGTTCAGTCTCCACAACAACATTAAAAAAAAAGCCAGATGTGGTGCTACGCATGTGTAATCCCAGCAATGAGGAGGCAGAGACAGGCAGATCCTTGGGGCACACTGGCCAGTCAACCAGCCTAGCCTACGTGGAGACAAGATCAGGAAAAAGCCTGTCTCAAAATCAAGATAGACAGCTTTTAAGGAATGACATTCAAGGTTATCCTCTGATCTCCTCCTACACATACACACATCTACATGTATACACACACACACACACACACACAC
>NW_008470416.1:0-1046 GCF_000622305.1 Nannospalax galili | reverse complement strand
AGCCCACCACCCATGGCCCCTGATGGATGCCAGGAGCCAAGTACCTGGTGCCGGGCGGGAAGACTGCCACCACGCTTATACCATGTGACCTGTGAGTGGGCCTGCCCTGCCACCATGCAGTTGAGATCCAGTGTCTGCCCTTCAGCCACCGTGGAGGATGAAGACTCAATTCTGACAGGTGGGATGGGTCCTGGGGCTGTGGGGATAGGGGGAGGGTAGTGGATGCTCTCCAGGAGACAGGGCAAGAACTGCTCACCTGCAGCTGGCTTAGCCCTGTGATCTGGGGCCAGCCCCTGTCTCCGGGGTTTGGTGACCCTGCCTTGAAACCCTCAGCTCAGTAACCCTGTTAGAGGACGTAGGGCAGAACCTCACAGCAGGGAGGAAGAGAACCAGAGATGAGGCAGTGAGGCTAGGAGGGAGGAAAGGGAAGCAGGAGCAGAAACAAGGGAGTGACGAGGCCAAGGACAGTGAGACGAGATGGTGCAGGTAACTCAGGGTAGGGCCCTGCAGCCAGAGCTTGAATGGCCTCTGGCCCTAGCTAGTACAGGAGTCACGTGAACCTCGTTTCCTAGAAGGTTTCAGCCTCTTGCATCTTTCTGTGTCACTGGGATCCACTCACCAGGGATGGAGCCAGAAGGTTCAATGGTGACCAGGACAGAGGTCTCTATGTGTTCAGAGCCAAGGACCACATGGCACACGTACTCGCCCGAGTCAGCAGGGGATACTTGGTGTAGTCTCAGCAGGGGGCCGTGGGTCTGTGTGGATGGGATGAGTTGGGGGTTGTGCAGGGCCCAAGTGCCCCTAGCCATCCATCCCCTCTAGCAGGCTGGCCCTGGGAGCGGCTCTACCTGGTGTCGGGTAGGAAGGCTGCCTCCACGCTTGCGCCATGTCACTTGGGCCTGTCCAGGCACCACACAGTTTAGATCCAGGGTTTGTCCCTCGGCCACATGGGAGGAGGAAGACTCAATGCGGATGGGTGGAGTGCCGCCAGTAGCTGAGCACAGAGAGGCTGGTTAGAGGTCCACCCTTGAACCTCACTGACAGCC
>NW_008470415.1:0-1043 GCF_000622305.1 Nannospalax galili | reverse complement strand
CACACACACACACACACACACACACACACATACACACACATGCCCACCTGCACACACCCCAAATAAAATGAAAAACAAAAACAAAAAAACAAGTATGTTGGGTCAGGCGTGCTGCAGGCCTTTGATTCCAGCACTCAGGAGGCAGAGGCAGTGTCGGGCAGATCTCTATGAGTTCAAGGCCAATCTGGGCTACAGAGAGTTTCAGGAAAGCTGGGGTTACAAGGAGACTCTGTCTGAAAACCAAAACAAACAAACAAAAAACCAACCTTAGGGCTGTTTCTCACGGCATTAGCTGGGGTTAGCCCATGACATTTTTTCAATCCCAAAGAACCACGTTTTTCTCTTCTACTTTCCATCTCTCCCTCCTCCTCTCCCGTCTCTCTTTATTTGTTTTTATGAGAGGTCTTGCTATGCAACCTAACTGACCTGGTACTCACTATGCAGCCCAGGCTAGCCTCCTGCCTCAGCTCCTGAGTGCCGGGATTACAGGTCTGCATCACCATGCTTGACAATTTTCTTCTTTTTTTCTGTTTACCTCAATCTCTTTTCTATGTTTCTGGAATAGATCTGGATCTCATTCTTTAACGTTTTCTCTTTCCAGCATGTGGCAGCACACTGCTGCTGTTCCAGCCCTCAGGGGGCAGAGGCAGTGGGACCTCAAGTTCAAGGCCAGTCTGGACTACATGGTAAAACCCAGTTTCAAAAAAAAGGGCTGGAGAGATGGCTCAGTGTTAAGAGCACTGGCTGCTGTTCCAGAGGGCCTGGGTTCAAATCCCAACACCCACATGGCGACTAATATTACCTAACCTACTAACTCCAGTTCCAGGGGATCCGACGTCCTCTTCTGGCTTCCACGGGGCACTGCATGACCCAAGTGCACTTACATAGATGCAGGCATAACATTCATACATATGAACTAAAAATAGATAACAACTAAGAGCTGAAGAGGTGGCCCAGCAGTTAGTAGCACTTGCTGGTCTTCCAGAGCTCAGTTCCCAGCACCCATGTCAGGCAGCTCACAACCACCTGTAAGGCCAGCTCCC
>NW_008470414.1:0-1047 GCF_000622305.1 Nannospalax galili | reverse complement strand
TTTTAATCTATTGGGTTTGGTATTGGTTTGGCTTTTGCCCGTCTTCTGTATTGCGTTGTCATATTTCCAAGCATACATGAACCACTTGGGCATTAGCAGGTGCCATGATTTAATATGTTCAGTAACACCCCAGTTGAAAAAAAAATAATCCAGGAGCACCACAGTGAAGAATCAGAAATGTGTGCATTTGGTTGCAGAAATGCTGGCATTTGGTTGCAGAAATGCATGCATTGGGTTGCATCTTACCTCACTTTATTGCTTGATGGTAACTGTGTAACTGTCACTCTGTACTGTCCTGATGTTTCTATGCCTAGGAGTGACCATACAAGGACTGCAAATGACTGACCAGATATAATCTGATGCTGATGGCAGCATTCAAGGTCCTCCACTGTGTGGACCAGCCTGTGGAAGCTGGCCTGCCTTCGTTTAGCTCAATGTATTCAAAAGTTTTCTGATCAAAGTACCTCTAATGTTTTTTTCTCCTGCCCCCCTTTTTTCTTATGAAGAGGAAGAAGAAGAGAGGAGGAGTATGCTTCCTACAGGTAGGGGAGGACAGATGAAATCATCACTTTGTAAGTGCTTATGACCATGAGGTGTGCTTCAGAAACACTCACCAAGGTCAACTGTTCCACCAAAATAAAAGGTCAGCCATGACTGTGAGAAAGGGAGATAATTTGTTTTTTTTTTATTAGCTATGTATTTCTTATTTATTTTTATATTATGTGTATGGGTATTTGCCTGCATGTATGTAAGTACACTACATATGTGTAAGTGCAGAGGCCAAAAGAGAGTATCAGATCCCCTGGAAGTGTAGTTGTTGGTAATTGTTAGCCTCTATGTGAGTGCTGGGAATTGAACCCAGGTCCTCTGCAAGAGCAGCCAATGTTGTGAACTGCTGAGTCAGCTCTTCAGCTCCATGATTAGCTATAATTTTAAAATAACAAGAGACGTGTAAAAATAGCTTTAGCATTTTTATTTTATTAAAGTCAATATAGCAAAAATACTATTTCATTTATTGCACCTAATCTATCTATCTATCTATCTATC
>NW_008470413.1:0-1048 GCF_000622305.1 Nannospalax galili | reverse complement strand
AGGGTTTTCTCTAGGATCTATGACCTCTCCAGCCATGTGTATTTGGCTGTGCTTACAGTGCCACCTATGAACTCACTTCCATTGAGAGGGCTTCAAGTTCAGTCAGATAGCTGTTCATTACCCCCGAGA
The DNA here is from genome assembly GCF_000622305.1 of Nannospalax galili. Lineage (NCBI taxonomy): Eukaryota > Metazoa > Chordata > Mammalia > Rodentia > Spalacidae > Nannospalax > Nannospalax galili. The sequence goes on along the minus strand of NW_008470413.1, from coordinate 919 downwards.
GAATGGTGCCTTTACTGCACCAATAGAGGTCGTTTGATGTGCCAGTCATTATGGTTATTAGGTTTTAGGGTTGGGTTGGACCACTGATTGATTTTCTTCCCTTAGCAACTTGCATAGTATCCTCTAGAACTATGAAAGCTAGTCTTCAGGTAGAAGGTTTCCAGGTCAGTTCCTCCTCCATTGCTCTACGTCCCGTGTCTAAAGTATGTTGGTCTTCAGCAGTAGGGTTTTATCTTCAAGTTCTGGGAGATAACCAAGAGTTCCGGAAATAACCTGTTGTCTCACTAAATTTTCCCCTCCCCCTTCTTGGGAGACCCCAGGGCTGATACACTGAAAGAATACATTCTATTTGGGTTTTAGCATGGTTTATATGATACCTGGGAAAAGTCGCCCTGGGAAAGGGCGACTTACAAAGCATCAGCTCCCATAGTCCATCTTCTACATTTTGACTAAACTTTGAGATCCGTACCACTACGGCCGCTCTTCTGGGCCATGTCCTACCTGAAGTTTGCCAGCTGTCCACGCACCGTCTCACCCTACAGGGGCCATGCTCTACTTCGCCCACGCTTGCCCTGGATCAGCTTTTTGGAGGAGCTTCCAGGTTACACCCATGTTATTTTGGGAGTCTCTTGGACTGTTCTGATCAACCACTCAAAGGGAGGTCTCTCCTGCCTGGCATTGTGTTCCTTGCCATACAGCCCCCAGGTATATACCTGCACTAATGTTCAGACCCCCATATGTGCATTTCTCAGGGGATTCCCGAACCAACTCATTTCCCTCTGGCTTCTCATGCCACCCAAGCTCCATTCATTACTCCTCTCTCTCCCCCCATCAAACCGCCCTCCTCCTTCCTCAGTCCAAGCACCCCCATTATCCCTACCTTCCTCCCATAACACCTACTTCCTACCATCGCCCTTCT
>NW_008470412.1:0-1048 GCF_000622305.1 Nannospalax galili | reverse complement strand
TTTTTTTTTTTTTCTCCCCTGTGTTTTAAAACGATTTTTACAGCATAAAACTCATCACTTCCTGTGACAGAGGCCCAAGGTACAGCTTCTGCCCTGAGCCTAGACCATGCTGCCCATGACCCTTGGAAATCAGTCAGCTGTGACCATGTTCATCCTGCAGAGCTTCGTAGATGACCCCTGGCTCCAGGCAACCCTCTTCTGCCTTTTGTTTGCCTTGTTTGTGGTGGCCATAGTTGGCAATGGTCTGATTGTCATGACCATCCATAGAAGTTCCAACCTCCACACTCCCATGTACTTCTTCCTAGTCAACCTGGCCCTGCTGGATGTGATCTGCACTGTGACCGTCCTGCCCAAGGTTCTTCAGAGCCTGGTGGCAGAGAACACCATCTCTTATGGCGGATGCCTCACCCAGATGTTTGTTTTCTCCTGGGTCCTGGGCTCTGAACTGCTGCTCTTCTCTGCCATGGCCTATGACCGCTACTTGGCCATTTGCCGGCCATTGCACTACGGCACCCTCATGAGTGGCAGGGCCTGTGTAGCCCTGGCAACCTTTGTGTGGTTCACAGGGGCTCTCAACTCCCTAGTGCTCACTTGTCTGGTGCTGCCACTGTCCTTCTGTGGTCCCAATCTCATTGCACACTTCTTCTGTGAGATCCCTTCTGTGTTGCTGCTATCCTGCAGCCCCACGTTTATCAATGATGTCATGACCGTCATTGCAGACATGTTCCTGACTGGTCTGAACTTCCTGTTGACCATGTTGTCCTATGGCTTCATCATCACCAGTATCCTACGCATCCGCTCAGTTGAAGGCAAGAAACGTGCCTTCTCTACCTGCTCTGCCCACTTGGTGGTAGTTACCCTGTACTATTCCACTGTGCTCTACACCTATGTCCGGCCAGCCCTAGGATCTTCTGGGCTCTTGGACAAGGCCGTTGCTGTTCTGTACACTTCTGTGACTCCCTCTCTCAACCCCCTTATCTATACCTTGAGAAATAAAGAATTCAAATCATCCTTTAAAAAACTCCTTTTTCCCCCTTTGATGACTCTG
>NW_008470411.1:0-1043 GCF_000622305.1 Nannospalax galili | reverse complement strand
CACACACACACACACACACACACACACAGAGGAAGAGAAAGAACAATACTAACCAAAACGGAAGACAGAACTGCCTTTCTCCTACTTTGTCAGCTCAGGTTCAGACTTCACAAATTTGAAGGATATTCTTTCTTAGAGTCGGGGGAAAGCCGCAAGATTGGATGGTGGGATTGCCTAATGCTTATATTATAGATCCATTATATTATTGAAACTAGTTTGAAAAGATCCTTCACCAAGAAGTTTCAGAAGCAAAAGTCTCCAGCTCGGCTAACCTTCCTTTGACATGTTCTTCCTTCTCAGGTGACCCTGTACAAGGACTCTGGCATGGAGGACTTTGGGTTCAGTGTGGCAGATGGCCTGCTGGAGAAAGGAGTGTATGTCAAAAATATCCGTCCAGCTGGGCCAGGTGACATTGGCGGCTTAAAGCCCTATGACAGACTCTTACAGGTAAGGCCTCAGGGAGATCCCCAACACTTGCTACTGACACAACTAACAACTTCTTCCAAATTCTCCTGCACACCTGGACCCTTTGAGTTTTCCCCCTTCAGCTCCTGTCAGTAAAACTATGGAATTAACAGCAATGAACAACAGAATAAAGAATTTTCAAGTCTAGGAAATTTGATTCCAATGCCTCCTCCAAAGTCTTTGATTTCTTTTTTTAAAAATATTTTACTTATTAATTTTATTTTATGTGTATGAGTGTGTTACCTGCATTATGTAAGTGTACCTGCATCATACAATGCCTGTGGAGATCAGAAGAGGGAGTCATATCCCCTAGAACTGAAATTATGTATGATTGTTAGCCATCATGTGGGTGCTGGGATTCAAATCTGGGTCCTCGCTCTTAACCACTGAGCTGTCTCTCCAGCCCCTCTGGTTTCTTATGAATGTTCTGACACTGAGCTCAAAGTTATCTTTTCCAATCACATACTCATTCATTCCTCAGACCTCAGCTAGCTCTGGCCCTGGACCTCAGTGGCCAGCCAGTCTAGCCAAATCAATTAGCTCCACGTTCATTAAGAGAACCTATCTTAAAAAAAAAA
>NW_008470410.1:0-1048 GCF_000622305.1 Nannospalax galili | reverse complement strand
AGCCACGCAGAGGGGCTGCTTCATGGGGTGTGAGGTCCCCAGCATTGCCTGCCATGGCAGGGTGCTACACCGTAGTCCTGGGAATTGCAGACTCAAAGGTTGAAGCTACAAGGCTTGCTGCCTGGATGGGCATCTCGTGGCCCGAGGGTGTGAGATAGACATCCTCACCATCTGCTTGAGATGTCCTCTTCTTAGCTGGGAACTGCAGCTGTGAAGTAAGGGAAGAGATAAAGCCTCTCAGCCTCTGGGCGCCCTTTGGCACTGGCCAGTGAGCACTCCCTACAGTGATGGGAGTACAGTCTCTGAGCTTCCACTCAGTTTTGGTGGCTGGCTTCCAGGATATGTGATCTTTTGGCTCCTTTGGATGTTTTCTTCAACAATGGTAAACTTTCTCAGAAGCTCTTAAAACAAGCAGCTAAATCTGCAAACTTCTAACAATGTAAAGCTACATACCTTCCTGGCAGGAATACCCACAATGAGCACAATTTTTTAATCCCTTTTGGGGATCGATTAAGGACAAATCATTTGATTTTTCTGTTTACTATTTCTTCATTAATAAAAGTGAACACTGTGGTGCCTGCCCCACAGGCTGGTTTCAGTAGACCTGCCCTGGGGAAATGTGGACTGTAGCGTAGCATCCCATGAGCCTTGCTGTGAAGTTTGGATGGGGCTGGCTCACTGATCCTATCCTCCCTTCCTGACTGATGACCCTTTCAAAGTGAGTTGGTAGCATTTATCCTAATCCTGGGATACTGGGCTAGTGTCGTGGTATCATTTGGCCATAAAATAAGGCAGGAGTGGCCATATGTTGTCTCCAGGCCTGTGTGACTATTTTGTACTACATCATGTACCTGGGCTTTCTTTGGGATGACGTCTTGTCTCCAACGACCAAGCTGACCACAGAACAGTTGACCAGGCCCAGCTGAATTCATGGAGTCGGGGCCTCCATCATCGAGATGGACCAGGTGACCCAGAGCCTGTGAGGACTGAAAAATGGCTGCTTTTCATTACAGAGTTTTGAGGGACAGTGTGTTGAATGACAGCAGCC
>NW_008470409.1:0-1034 GCF_000622305.1 Nannospalax galili | reverse complement strand
TTTTTTTTTTTTTTTTTTTTTTTTTAATCCTAAAGTGTTTGTTGGGCATAGGGTGAGGGTTTATTTATGTTACTGGGAATCCTGGGCTTCCTTTTAGGCTCTTAGTCTCATTAATAAAAAAAGGATATGGCCTCAGGAGGGACCTCAAGGGAGGAAACAGCAAGTTGTAAGTATGGACGGTGGGAAGAGACGATTGGAAGAGAGGAAGGGGAAAGCCACGCCTTTTCGAACAGTTGGGGTTAGAGAAAGCCTGCATGTTTGGTAATGGAAGTCACAGGCAGAAGAGGAGGAGGACTTCGGAGAAAAATCGCGAATTCCAGTTTCAAAGAGAAAGCGTGTTGAGGGTTTGGCCAGTATGTGGAAGAAGAAAAGGGAAGCCATGCTATGTGCTAGGATTGGTGTTAGCTGAGTGGGCACCTCACGCCCGGGTCTGCTGTCCCAGAACACAGGGTCACACGAGGTGTACGTGGTCAGCAATGGAAAGGGAGATAAGCATCCCAGAGAATCAAAGTGGGCTACTGAGCTGAGGGAAAAGGCCCAGAGCCCTACCGTGAGGCTTGACTGCCCACAGCTCGCTTCCATAGCGCAGCCTCTCCTGTTTGCACAACGTGGGCTTTCCCTGTGTTCTCTCTCTTCCAGAAAGCCCAGGTTCAGTCTAGCCTGGGCGTGCTCTGTTTTGTTACTTTATGACCCACAAGTGAGGAAGGGCTCCTCATCTTTCCCTGCCAACTGTGTTCTTTTGTATGTTAATCTTGATATTTCAGTCCCTGGTCCCTACTCTGCTGCCACAGAACCTTTCCGTGTTGACAGTAGTAAGGGTCTTAAAAAGGCCACATAATTTTCCCCTGACCCAATAGAGAATGCCTCCATTCCCAATGTGGCTTTGACTGAGTAATTTCTCCTTGACACAGATTTCCATTCTGCCTTGCAATGGAAAGAAAGAACATCGTCCTAGGCAGAAAAATCTTGAAGCAGCTCCACCCTTCAGGTCTGAGTTTAGTACTCACTGAGCCTCAGCATCCAAGTTTCTAAAA
>NW_008470408.1:0-1048 GCF_000622305.1 Nannospalax galili | reverse complement strand
AGAATTCTCTGGGTGGCTTCCTGTCCCAAATCAAATATGGCAACTCATGAGAAAAGAAATTAGAAGCAACAGAGAGGAGCCTGACTTTCAGATGTCCCTTTCGGTAGCAACAAGCTCAGACATGGAGCTTCCCGAATGAAAGAGGAAGGCTTCCAGAGGAGACCTGCTTAAATTTTATGATTTTGCTTATTTGAGATGATGTTTATGACCTTGTATTCCATTTCCAACTCCCAGGTTTAGCACTGATCTGTAGAATGTCATGGGTACCACTTGGGCATGCCTCCTTGTCTCCCAGTCTGCTACAGTTTTCTGCCAACAAAGGACCTTCTAAGTCTTTGCAAGTTTCAAGCATCTGAACAACACGATGCCCAGTCAAGCCAAAGGCATGTGTAAAGCTGTCTCCTGGCTGTAAGAAATAAAAATCAATATTTGAAAATCTGAATTATTCAAATGCTATACCCCAGAGGTGATTCATAGCCCAAAGAGCACCTCAGTAGGAGAACAGTGACTACAGATGTGTGTGAACAAGGCTTAGCTCACAATTCCCCATGCAATCAGTCAAAGGGCTGACAAAAGATGAAATAACAGAATCCTTCTTATACAGAGCCCTGAGGAGAGCCCAAGGGAGCTGTGCTGCTACTACTAAGAAGTCTAGACTACAGCAATGACTGACGATAGAGCTGAGGGTCCCCTGAGCTCTTCAAGTGCTGGTGTCTGTTAAGAATTCCTGGGTCCTTTGCATGCGGGAAAGCTGGGTTAAGTTGGTTGTAGAGGAAGGGAATAATTCAAATACTCCCTTTTAGGATAAAATTGAAGATGCTCTCTGAGAAAGTTGACAATAATCTTATATCCTGGACCCTACTTCACCACTATGTATAGGTACTTACACATACTTCCAGGGCTACTCAGGGCATGTGTTATGAAGACTGTGAATCATTGAGTGAACTGGTTTGAGATCAGGGATAAAGTTGAGTGTATGGATGATTTGGTAGAAAATTGTCTCCTGAATAGAAGAAAATATGAGCCAATCTAGATAGAGGGAGGCAGA
>NW_008470407.1:0-1047 GCF_000622305.1 Nannospalax galili | reverse complement strand
ATTCAGTAGTGCTGATAGTTCTGGAGTTGTTGACTGATGGATGGATTCCATCCCTCTCCTCAAGACCTGTGCATGGATCCAGGGTTCACATATGAGGGTGATGGGAAGGGATGGACTGGACTGTAGATAATTATTTCACTCCTTGGCTACAGAGGATTCTCCATGGCACAGCACACATTCTACACCCAATCCATGAGGAGTAGCTACAAAGTTCCCCAGGTGTCCTTTCCGCTACATTCTAATCCTGTTCTAGAATCCTTTCTTTAACTGTGCAACTCATCAGTTGTGCATGACATTGCCAATCTATGTCAACAAATCTCATGTGTGTGCAGTGGCCAGCCATATGCACTGCCTAAACTCTTATCTCCTAGAGCAATCCTCTCTTACAACTTTTTTGCAGAGGTATATCAGTGGTGTTGTGAAAAGTTGGACATCTACTTCTTGGTAGGGTCAGCCTAGATGACAGGTTTATTCCCAACAGGCCTGTATTCTTTCTATTCTGTTCAGAAGGTATTTTCCATGAGCTCTTAAGTGGACTGAGAGAGAAATTATGAAGCACTTACAAAGGACCACCCTATGGATATTGTGGCCTCTACAAAGAACTCGGCTAATCTAGATCTAGGCAGAGGAGACAGGGTGTGAGTAGTGAGATCTCTTTTCCAGAACCCTCTGATCAGCATACATTGCACTGCTACAGCTCAGCCAGGCTAGAGGAAGGGAATTGGGCTAATGCTGGAGCTGTGTGACAGTGTAGAGAAAGGGGAAAATGGATCTGCAGGGCAAGAGGAGAGTGAGCCTGTGGGCGAGCTTTCTGTGTTCACACACTTCCTCTCAGCTTCACTTCCTTTCTCTCTCCTTTTCTGTTCCTCCTCCTCCCTGTGTCCCTTTGGAGCACTCAGGCATGCACAAGCCATAGAAGCATCTTGTTAATTTACAACATAAATGTCATCTGCTGCATTCAGTGGTTGCAAATGGGCTTTTAAAGATCATTAGCAGTGCCCTAAAACTTGACTTTTCTGAAAATGATGTAGAACTTCTGCAAATAAG
>NW_008470406.1:0-1048 GCF_000622305.1 Nannospalax galili | reverse complement strand
AGAAATCCTTCAGACTGATCCCCTGCACATGAGACAACCGCAGGACTAAGGAGCACTTTGCTATTCTTCTCTTAATAGCCATTTTACATGACAGCTCTGTGTGTCATAGAAAGTTCTCTTGAGCACCTCTGACTCAAAATGCTGTCAACTACGAATAGGAAAAAGTAGGAAAAGAAAATGAGTTATCCAATATTTATAGATTGTAGAATCCTGTTGAAAGTCAATAGGGCTAAAAAAAAAATCTCATCCTTTTCAAGCAAGAAAATTGTGGTTTGAGCAAGTTTTTTTTTTTTTTTTCAAACAAAGCAAAACAAAAACTCAAACCCAAACTGTATTGCTGCTTGTCTTAACCAGTTGGAAGGCACTTGTGAATGGTGAAATTACTCCTGATATTTACTTTACATCAACTTCCTTAATGAAATTCAGGTGTAACCCCTGAGGCTCTGCAGCCCAGTACTGTTGAGAGACCTATAGAATATGGTAAGGAGAATTAATTGTTAAAAGAAATCTACTATAATACCAACATATCTAAACTCACTACAGAGCATCGCAAAACGTAAAAGATGAATGTTTTAGTTAGCCCTTGGTCACTGGGACAAAATACCTGAGAAAAAGCAACTTCAAGGAGGAAAGGTGAATTCCCTTCTGACCTCAGAGCTTTCAGTCAATGGCACTGGCTTTTCTGGGTCTTGGGAAGGCTGAACAAGCTGTCAAGATGCACGTGGTAAAGCAGAACAGTTCACCTCAGAGTGGTCAAGAAGAGAGCAGAAAGGGGCCTGAGACAAGGTACCCTTCAAAGGCATATTCCCCGGTACCCTGCTTCCTCCAACCAGGCCCAACCTCCCCAAAACACCATGGAATTATGGGTTAATCCACTGATGTAGCTGGAGACTTTCCACTGTAATTAATTGTTAAAAGAAATCTACTATAATACCAACTGTATTACTGGACCTGCTTGTTTGGAAGGCATGTCTTTAACATATGAACCCTTTAGGGGACACTGCATATCTAAACTTCAGTTATAAACTTTTTTTTTTTTTTTTTTTTT
>NW_008470405.1:0-1000 GCF_000622305.1 Nannospalax galili | reverse complement strand
GGCCAGCCTAGGTTTTTTTTTTTTTTTTTTTTTTTTTTTAAGTTAAAGGATTTATTTATTATTTTTATGTATGTGTGTTTGCCTGCATGAGTTTATGCGTATCATGTGAGTGCAGTGCCCTTGAAAGCCAGAAGAGGGCATTGGATGCCTTGGAATTGTAGTTACAAATGGTTGCCAGCCGCCATGTAGGTGCAGGGAACCAAATCCAGGCCCTCTGCAAGAGCAGCCAACACACTTAACTGCTGAGCTATCTCTCCAGCTGCCACTTTTAGGTTTCTTCCCTTCATTGCTAGAGCAATGACATTATTGCTAGGGATAGGTATGACAATCTTGCTGTTTCTCAGAGGACAGAGAGAAATGCAGAGCCTCTGTATTGAAAACAAGGACCCATCAAAGATAGACCTGCTTATTCCAAGTATTCAGAGAATTTCCAAGTATAACAGATGGCTCAATAGAGAATCCTGAGGAAAGTGATTGGCTATTTGGAAAAAAGAATTAAGTTAGATCCTTACTTCAATATATAAAGAAAAATAAATTCCAAATATATTAAATAAATGAAATAAAACACACAAGAACTGATTAGTAACTACTGTGTGGTCTTTGGATAGAGAAAGACTACTGTAAACATAACACTAGAGATGGGAAATATTGAAGAAAAAACTAATGAGACTTACAGGGTAAATGTTAAAATTTTGGTTGGCTGGGGATATAGTGCACCGTGCATACGTGTCTAGTATGCACAAGGCCCTGGGTTCAAAAAATGAGTTTTTTGTATGTGTATCAAACATATATATACAAAATAAAAGAAAAATGACATACTAGGAAAAAATATTTAGAACACATGTAAAAAATGCTTGTTAAAATATAAAAATGTTTTTTCAAGTTTGTAAAGGGGAGGAACTCACCACTAGAAATGAAGAAAAAGCACAAACAGGCAATGCTTACAGAAAGAATGGCAAAGGATAAATAAAAATATGAGGAACGGTCACCTGCACTAGTC
>NW_008470404.1:0-1047 GCF_000622305.1 Nannospalax galili | reverse complement strand
CTCTGGGATAAAGCCTACTTGATCATGGTGAATGATCTTTTTGATGTGTTTATCCCTCCAGGATATGTTTCAGAAGGACCCTGCTTGTTGGTTTCAGAGTCTGTGACTGTAAATGGACACTTCTGCTTCCCGTATTGGCTGGTATGTATTGATTCTCACACTCAGTGTCAGCTATAGTGTGTCAAAAGGGGGAAATGGTGGCTTTAAGGACATGTCTGCAGTCTTGGTCAGCTCCGTGTGCTCCCCACCCCCATTCTCCAAAATGTGTAACTTTAATTTTATAATGTAACACAAATTGCACACAGGCACAAGTTTGCTTGTGGCACCCCTCCCAATGAGATAAGCACCATAGACACACTCTGCAGGCAGAATTTGGGAGCTGCTTTTCTTGCTTCTTTAGGAATGCATGCAGATTACAGAGCCTCTAGCTGGGTCTATTCTTCCTGTCACAGGTCTCCAGGGAGTGGGGAAATCAACTCTACTTCCTTAAACTCTCCACTTCTGCTACTCTGACTCACAGCCAACCTCTCTCCAAGGATCCACTTTCCATTTTACTCTCTATAGACAGAAACAAAATGAACCAAGGAAAAAAGAAAAAGTTTGAGCTGAATCATAGTTTCCTTCTGTGCTTGTTTATTTTTGAGGCAGAGTCTTGCCATGTAGCTCAGGCTGGCTCAAACTCTCCATCTTCCTGCCTTCCTAAGGATCGAGATTAACAGTACGTGGTAAGTGCCACTGTGTCCAGCTCCATAATTTCCTTTAAAAATTAATTTCACTTTTGTGCTTCCTCCTCTATTTACAAGATTGCTTCTAAATCCACTGAATTTGAATCTACTTCAAATAAGTAGATAATAACAATTAGTTTATCTTCTTATTTGTTTTAGCTAATATGACCACTTGGCCTGTCTATAGTGTTCAAGGTATTTAAAGTAAGAGTTTTCATAAAAATCTCTTATCAGCCCAGCCCTAAATGGAGCACCAATACCGCCCCCCTCCCTGAAAGGCTCAGGGATCACTGTGAAAGAGGAGGTGGAAAGATTTAAGAAC
>NW_008470403.1:0-1047 GCF_000622305.1 Nannospalax galili | reverse complement strand
TGAAGCTCCCAGGCTACCACCTTTAATCCATGGAGTCCCTTTGGGGAAGTGTAGTCTCTGCTGACCACCATCTAAGGACAACACCAAGGTTTGCATCTAGCTTCCAAACACAGTGCCCATGGGTGGGGAGGCGGGTACCTGGGGGAGGCCTCAGACCCACAGGTCAGCTGGGAGCTTGGGGCCCATGCCCTGATAGCCAACAAAGTCAGCTGACAAGTACAAGCAAAGATCTGCTGGTGGCTGAAGACTGCACATGGATGTGTGAGTGGATGTGGAGCCATGCGGTGGACTGGACTGGCTCTGCCTGGGAAGCTGGATTGCAGGAGACAGCTGGCCCTGAATGGAACATGCTCCCACTCCTGATGGCTGGTCCCCAGGAGGGTCTGGACCAGGAGTGCCCCAGAGCTGAGGGTCGGCCTAGGCCAAGGAGTGAGCAGTAGTCGGAAGCAAGAAAGCTAATCAACCAACTGGCAGAGTCTGCAGGGAGAAAGCACCGCTAGAGCCCGGCTCTCCAGCAAACAGCAGACAAAGGCTCGGGTGCGCACGCGGTGGACGGTGGCGCCGAACCCACGCTTGGGGCCGGGCGGGTCCTGGAGTCTCCTGGTGTCCCATGGATGGTACCCCTGGAGCACAAGGCTCTCCCATCCGGCCCCGCCTAGCCTCCTCCCAGCCCAGCGTTCAGGTCCTCACCCAGCTCGCCCTCCATCCAGGACCGCGGCGACTCCCTCCTCTGAGCATCCGCCTCTTTCCTCAACATCTCCCGCCAGCCGCCTTCCTTCTAGCGAGGCTCTTGCCTTGATTTCTCTGCTCAATCTTGTCCCCCTCCCCCATGACACGCCTTCTGCTGCCCCGGCCCCACCATGCTTTCAGCCCTGCGCCCGGGAGTGGCGAGGCAGAGTGGCCATGCCACTGCCTTCCCATGGGTCGAAACCAGCAGTGCTTTTTCTTCCATTCTAACGCCCTATTGTCCCTCCTCTTTCTTTACCCAAGTATCAGCCACGCAGGATCTGCATGAGGTGGATTCTGGGGGGGGGGGGGGAGTCCTCT
>NW_008470402.1:0-1047 GCF_000622305.1 Nannospalax galili | reverse complement strand
AGCCAGAGCTGTGGTTTCCCTCCTGTGAGCTGGACCTGTGGTCCCTCCTGTAAAATGATCCTGTGGTCCCCTTCTGTGAGCTGGAGCTATGGTTCCCCTTCTGTGGGCTGGAGCTGTGGTCCCTTCCCATGAGCTGGAGTCATGGTTCTCTCTTGGAGCTGTGGAGCCCTCATATAAGCTGGATCTGTGGTCCCCTCCTGTGAGCTGGAGCTGTGGTCCTCTCCCCATGACCTGGAGTCATGGTCCTCTCCTGTGAGTTTGAGCTGTGGTCATCTTCTTTCAGGTGTTGCTCTAGTCCCCTCCTGTGAGCTGGAGTTGTGGTTCCCTACTGTGAGCTGGAGCTGTGGTTCCCTCCTGTGATCTGGAGCTGTGGACCCCTCATAAGAGCTCGAGCTGTGGTCCTCTCTGGAGTCATGGTCCTCTTCTGTGAGCTGGACTCTGGTTCTTCTGCAGAGCTGGATATGTGGTTCCCCTCATGTGAGCTGGAGTTGTGGTTCCCTCCTGTGAGCAGGAGCTGTGACCCACTTCTGTGAGCTGGAGATGTGGTCCCTTCCAGTGAGCTGGAGCAGTGGTTCCCCCTCCTATGGGCTGGAACTGTGGTCCCCTCCCATGAGCTGGAGTTGTGGTACTTTCCTGTGAGTTGAAGCTGTGGATATCTCATATAAGCTGGAGCTGTGGTCCCCTCCCATGGGCTGGAGTCATGATCATCTCCAGTGAGCTGGAGCTGTGGTCCCCTCCTGTGAGCTACAGCTGTGGTCATCTCCCCATGAGTCAGAGTTGTGGTCCTCTCCAGTGAGCTAGAGCTGTGGTTCCTTCCTGTTAGCTGCAGCTGTGGTCCTCTCCTGTGAGATGGTTCTCTGGTTCTTCCTATGAGCTGGAACCCTGGTTCCCCTCATGTGATCTGGAGTTGTGATCTTCTTCTATGAGCTGGAGCTGTGGACCCCTCCTGTGAGCGGGAGCTGTGGTCCCCTCCTTTGAGCTGGAGAGATGGTTTCTCTCCTGTGAGCAGGGATCGTGGTTCCCTCCTGGGAGCTGGAGCTATGGTGC
>NW_008470401.1:0-1047 GCF_000622305.1 Nannospalax galili | reverse complement strand
AAAATAAAAGCAATTGGAATGAATGAATGAGTGAATGAATGAATGAATGAATGAGGCTCATCTGGGTGGAAAATCAAAGAGAGAGGTAGGAAGGCTGGCACAACACAAATCCTTCATCAATTCTTGCCTGGTGCCTAATGGCTTCTCTCAAGTAGACCAGCTCAACTGTGAGATTTGCAATTTGATTTACTCTCATGTGACATCATAGCCATCACCATGGCAACACCCAGCGATGCCTGTCTGCCAGACAGGGTCTCTGCCATCAGCAAAGGGCAAAGGGACAACAGGGATGGAAGGGAGCCATGTGCAAGGCATGATCATCTGTCCCGTCCACTACCCTGCAGCCGGGGTCTGGGGGAGTAACTGCTGATCTAACAGGGGGCTGCACCCCTAGGGGAAAGCCAGGACTGCCTCCCTGACACAGAACTCATCTTACAGACAGACCAGCCCACCAAAAGCAAAATTACATAGGCGGTACCACAACACACAGAGAAATGAGCTGGGCTGACCCCTCAGCTGGCTTCTTGTGAACTGTGCCCTCTGCCCTCAAATCATTCGAACAGTGAACTATTATCTCCCGTCTGATTTTACTATTTCCTTCCTCCTTCAATCCTGCCTTGTTTCCTCCTCTCTCTGCCTCTTTTTCTGTTAGCATCTATTAAGAATCTGCTGCAGATGTGCAATGCTAACAGGTGTTCAGAAGGTGACGTTGGTTGCTCGTCATGCTTGTTCTTGGGGAAAGATGCTTCCTTTGCATTACGGGGGAAGCTTGAGGTTCAGCTTGGGGTGGAGACATTGAGAAAAGGAGCGCTGTTGTTAGCGTCATGCAAGCCCTTTGTGTGTAGTGCTTGCAGCAGCAGAGTTATAAGCGGCAGCTGGATGAAGTTTGCCTACTACTAGAGCCCTAAGTATTTAGGTAGTCAGAAGTATTGAGGGCCAATCCGGAAATCCAGGCACCATCTTACATAAGGCCAGTAGAATCCAGATTCCAAGTGTTAGACACGGTGAACTGCACTTACAGATCTCCCATTGTCTATCTCAGAGCTC
>NW_008470400.1:0-1041 GCF_000622305.1 Nannospalax galili | reverse complement strand
ACACACACACACACACACACACACACACACACACGCCACAGTGAGCATGTGGAAGTTAAAGGATAACTTTTGGGAGCTGGTTCCCTTGCATCTTGTTGAGGCAGACTCTCTTGTCTGGTGCAGTGCGTTACTTCGGGCTAGCTGGCCTATGAGCTTCTGAGTGATCTCCTATCTCTGCCTCCCATCTTACCTTAGGGGTGCTGAAGTTACAGATGTGTTTCACAGCATCTCAATTTTTATGTGAGGTCCAGGGATCAAATTCAGGTGATCAGGCTTGAGCAGCAAGCTCTCTTACCCACCGAGCCATCTCTCCTCCCATAATCTCCCTCTCTTGCTGCTGTCCTTGGTATTCTGTTGGTTATGCAGGGACATCCCATTGCTTTTCCTTCCGTGCATCTTCTGTAATGTGCCTTTCATGGTTACTGTGGGAACCATCTAAAACAGGTTAGAGTTGAAACATCCTGTCTTAAACTGGTCACAACCTGACTTCAGTCACTCTGCCCTCTCATGTCCCCTTGGCTTTATGTCGTCACACCACAAGTCACAACTCTTTCTACTGCACATCCATTAGCACAGGGTAGCCTCACCAAGGCAGGACCAACAGCTGTTCTTGCCAAGTTTCACAGAGTTCTCATGGGGGAACCAATGACGGGAATCCAGGAGATGAGGATGGAATCAAGTCTTCTTCTTAGGAGATGGCACTAGCTTCTGACCACTTGAGGACCGGATCTCCACTCAAAGCGTTTGATTTTACAGAAGTCAGAACTTTTCAACACCTGAGTCCAACTGGTGTCAGGATGGAAAACAAATCAGCAAAGCTGCAGGAAAAACTTGATTAATAGTCATGTGATACCTCACTCATGTTCCACAAGCTGTGCCTGGTAGTGTCACTGTGCCCTGCCCTGTGCCCAGGCAGCGCCTCACATGAGAAGTCTATCCTGGGGCTTCACTTAAACATACTGATGCCCAAGACACTGCCATGGGCTGCACTAATGACCCCAGACAGCACAGAGGAGACCCAGGAGGACCATTACTCACTCA
>NW_008470399.1:0-1047 GCF_000622305.1 Nannospalax galili | reverse complement strand
TAGTGCCCTGACCCTCCAAGGTGCCATTTGATACCTTTCACTGCTGGCCCCTGTCAACCGACAACTCAGGCTGCCCACATTCTCTTCCCCTGGGGTGCAACCTGAGTTCAAATCCTGCCTCCATCGTATGTCAGCAGTGGGCTCTGGAACAAAGCGCTGGCCTTCCCCAGCCTCGGCTTCCTCATGGAGGGGGGCATGAAAGACCCCCTTCAGGGGTTGCTCAGCTTTGCAGAAGGCAGTGCCCAGCACAAAGTAAACTGACACGTGCTTCTCTTACTACTGTTGCTCATGACGTTTTCCCAGCTGACTTTGGGAAACCGGAAGCCTGCTGAGTTCACCTCCCTCTGCTCCCTCCTCTTCCCTCAGGTGACATGTTTGCCTGTTAATTGGAACCTTGATGCCATTAGCCACATAATCCCTGATGCAGAATTCCTGACTTTGGGGCATTTGCTTATTTATCAAACAAATATTAAGTGCCAGGCACTGTGGTAAATATCGAAGGTGCATTAATACTTAATACCAACATTGCTGCCAACCTCTGAGGCTTCTTTTGTCTAGCAAGGGAGAGTGACATTTATCAGTCATATGAATAGATGCCCAATTACAAATGGAAGTGGGTGCTCCACTCTGAAGATGATCACATCTGTGCCAGGGAAGCTTCCTGAAAGAAGTGGTGATGGAGCCGAGGAGAGGGTGAACAAGTAGGTGGCCATGGTGGTAGAATTTCTTCCACAGCAGGAATAACCTGTGCAAAGGTCCTGTGGAGGGAGCCCAAAGGCCAGTGAGGTGGGTGTCAGTAGAAGCACAGATCAGAGCTGTGGAAGGCATGGATGGAACATTTAACTGGCCATTTGAGGATGATATTTCTGATTAGGGTTCACAAATTGTATGACCTATGAGCTAGGAAGGGTTTTGTTCTGGAGTTGTTTTTGTTTGTTGGGGGAGTGTATGTACATCTTCATGGGGGAGGGGTGTGCATGGGGGGGCCAGGGGAAACCTCAGGTGTCATCCCTCAGGCTTTGTCCACCTTAGGGTGTGTGTGTGTGT
>NW_008470398.1:0-1047 GCF_000622305.1 Nannospalax galili | reverse complement strand
TGACTCTTCTGGGGTGTCTGTGATAGGGGATTTTTTTTTTTGGATTGGAACCTGAACATTTTGGACATCATTTCATTTTTATTATTTGTGTGTGCGTGTGTGTTGTGTGTGTGTCTGTGCACACAACGTGCATGCATGTGTGATGTATGTGTGTGTCTACAACTGTCTATGTGCACAGGTCCATAGACCATAAACTGTCTTCTTTTTCTATCTTTTATTGACTTCCACCTTAGGTTTTGAGACGGGGTCTCTCCCTGAACCTAGAGCTCACTGTTTTGGGCTAGACTGGCTGGCCAGTGAGCCATGGAGTTCTGCCTGTCTCCACATCCCAAATCTGGTTAAACGTTTGTGGCACCATGCCTGACTTTTGGGTGTTGGACATCAGAACTCAGGTCCTCATGTTTGTACCGCCAGCACTTTACCCACTGAGCCACCTCCTGCCCTCGCATCATTTTATTTGTAGGCTATGCACAGCACATAAACTTCCTGTTAACACTGGTCTGGAAGGGGCAGTGGGTATACGCTGCTCCATAGCTGTCCAGGGTCCCCCTCAGCCCCCTTTGACTCTGGGACTGGGGCTCCTCTTCCTGTCTGGTGGAGGTGGGAGTCTGGATCCAGTTCTGTGCCCCTGGCACTTCCCTGACTAGGAGAAGGGCCAACTGAGGCACTAGGCTCCATGTGGCTGGTCTAACGGTGAGGTGATGATGGCTCACTGCCTCTGGGTGGTGTCAAAAGTCCTTTTCTCCACCGGGCCTCCTCCGACACCATCCAGTCCAGAGAGAGGGGACCATCAACACCACAAAAGTAGAAAACCCAGCTTCAGAGAAAAAAATCTTTTTTTCTTCCACTTATTAAGGATAACTTTGTAGGATACAGAACCCTAGGTTGGTGTTTTCTTTCAACACTTCGCAAGTCTAGAATCCCAGGTGGACCAGACACAGTCGAGCTGACTCACAGGGTCTACACACATTTTCAACACTGACCTGATATGCTGACTCACAGGGTCTACACACATTTTCAACACTGACCTGATATGCTGAATCACAG
>NW_008470397.1:0-1024 GCF_000622305.1 Nannospalax galili | reverse complement strand
TTTTTTTTTTTTTTTTTTTTTTTTTTACACGTTCCACATTGGGTGGACCTAATTTTTAGCTGTTTTACTTATGATTTTGAAAATCAGTTGTCATAAATAAATGTAACCTGTGCTCTCTGTGCTTTCTGTAATATCCATTTCTGTCTTAATAATGTCGTTAAATAATTTGATAAGGGTTATTTCTTTGTATTGTCTGAAAGCTTGATTAGAACAAGGATTTTGCATTTATTTAATATTTTAGAGACTGCTGAGAACACTCTGTTCTGAAGGATATTTTGGATTACCCTTAATGGCCATAGATTTGTCCTGGATGTTTATGTTCCTCTTGCAGTCAGTTCTTTTAAACTGAGCTATGGACTTCATTTGAATTTCGCCCAGTTCCTTGATAATGTGCTCCTCTGTCCCAAGACAGTGTGGGACTGTCTTGCATTTAGTCCTTGTGTCCTTCTGGCCTCCTTCCATCTGAGAGGTCCTTGTCATTTGTGGGCCAGTTACTTACTCTTCCATTGTTATGACTGAGAGAACGGGGTCTATTTTCTCTCATGGCTTCAGAGCTCAGCTGCATGCACCTGGGTAGAACACCACCACAGCTAGAGTAGGTGTTGGGCGGGATGCCGGGGAGGGAGGTGAGCACTGAGGGCTGGGTACGGCCTTCGAAGGCACGCCTCTTGTCATGACTGGAAGCAGCCGGGCTCCACCGCCTGAAGTACCAGGTGCCACCAGCAAAGGAGGCTGTGGAGAATGTTTCATATCCCAACCACGACCTTGGACCTCCATACTTCTGAAGAGTACAAGTCAGGTATTTTGAAGAATGTCCGCCATTGAGTTAGTTTTGTTTTCTTAATAATGTTGTGTTTATAGATTTGGGTAAAGAATGCCTCAGAGCATCATGTAAGGGACATGAGAGATTATTATGACCTATGGGAGGGTTGACCTTGACCCAGATTTTTCTTCTGTGAAGTCAACCATTTTCCACTTGTGATTAATAAGTATTTGAGAGACAATGTACATGGGTGCTTGCAGA
>NW_008470396.1:0-1047 GCF_000622305.1 Nannospalax galili | reverse complement strand
TTGGACTCCCACAGAATCTCAGCTTCTGTGTGACCATCCTGAAGAAACATTTCATAGAAGATTTCACCTCAATGATACTGTCTCTCATTAATCACAGCCAATTCTCCAGTCTTGGCTAACCAGCATCTATGGTCCCAGCACAGCACAAAAAGTGTCACTTCAGTTGGACTGATTTCTTGTTACTCATGGATAATTCCTCAGCTCCAGCTATTCAGCACATACAGATTATTAATTCAAAACAGCACACAAATGACCTCAATAGAATATTTGTTTCCTTCTGAAACTTCACAAACCAAGCATCCTTTTCTGCATTTCTCTCAACATTCTTGTCTTCCAAGCTCCCATAGTAACAACTTATTAAGCTCTGAGCACTCAATGGTTTAGCCACCCAGCAGAATGTGGTGATTTAAATGACACATGTCCCCTGATAGGCTCAAGTCCTTGAACACTTGGTATATGGGCCCAGTTGGTGGCACTGTTTGGGAGGTCATGGAATCTTTAGGAGGTGTGGCTTTACTAGAGAAAGCATGTCATCACCGGAGGAGAGTTCATAGCTTTGCCCCACTTCTGTTTTGCTTTCTCTGTTTTACGTTTGCCATTGAAGATGTGAGCTCTCTCAATCTGGCTTTGTACCTGCAGTTTGCTGCCATGTCTCCTGCCATGATGGATATTTAACCCTCTGGAGCTGTAAGCCAAAATAAACCCTTTCTTCCATGATGTCATATCAGAGCAACAGAAAAGCAACTAATATAGGAAGGTGAGGGTTTATTTGGCTTACACTTCTCAGGTGACAACCCATTATTGAGGGAAGTCAGGGCAGGTAGAGCTCAAGAAGGACTTGAAGCAGAAACCATGAAGGAAAGCTGCGTATTGGCTTGTTCTCTAGCTTATTCCTGGGTTCATGCTCAGCTAGCTTTCTTACACAACCCAGGACCTGCTGCCTAGGGTGGTACTGCACGCAGTGAGCTGAGGAATTAGCAATCAAGAAAATGATTCATAGACATGCCCACAGGTCAATCTGTTTGAGGAAACTGCTCAATTGAAACT
>NW_008470395.1:0-1047 GCF_000622305.1 Nannospalax galili | reverse complement strand
ACATTTAGATACCACCTTTTCCCTTCCATTCCCTCCCCTTCCCTCCCTTTTCATTTCCCATCCTTAATGTCCCACCATTTCCCTTCCATCCCCTCTGATGCTCTCCTGTTTCCTCGCCCATCCTTGATATCCCACTATCTTTCTTCCCTTCCCTCTCTTTTTCTTTCCCATCCTTGATTTCACACCATTCCCTTGCCTCATGTGTCCTTTCTCTTTAGTATGTTCACATTCTTTTCCTTGCCTTCTGTTCCCTTCAACCGTCCCTCACTTTTCCTTTTCCATTCCTAATTTCCCCCATTTCCCTCCCTTCTCTCACTTCCCCCATCTTTAATTTCCCACCATTTTCTTACCCTTCCCTTCCCTCCCTTCCCCTCCCTTTTCCTTTCCCATGCTTAGTTTCCCACCATTTCTCTTCCCTCCCCTCCCCTTCCATCACTTTTCCATTCAGCCTTTAATTTCCTCCCATTTCCCTCCCCTTCCCTCCCTCTTCTTTTCCCATCCTTAGTTTCCCACCATTTCCCTTCCTTCCCCTTCCCTTTCTCATTCATTCCATTCTCCACCCCCTTCCATTCCTTCCTCTTCCCTCATGTTTCCTTTAGAATCCTTAATTTCCCACCATCTCCTTTCCCTTCCCTCTCATTTTTCCTTTCCCTTCCTTATTTTACCTTCATTTTCCTTGCCTTCCTTTCCATTCTTTTCCCTTAAATTCCCTCCCTTTCTCTACCCTTCCCTCAGTTTTCCTTGCTCAACCTTAATTTACTCCAATTCCCTTCCCTATTTGTCTTTTCCCATCCTTAATTTCATTCCATTTCCCTTCCTTCAATTTTCCCCCATCTTTAATTTTCCACCATTTTCCTACGATTTACTTCTCCTCTCACTTTTCCTTTCCCATCCTTAAGGTCCCAGCGATTTCCTTCCCTTCCCTCTTCTCCCCTCCCTTTTCCTGTCCCATCCTTTTTTTTCTTTACTTTTAAAAAATTTGAGAATTTCATACATTACATGCATATAAGGTGTTTTGATCAAATCCATGCCCACTCCCTCCCCTTC
>NW_008470394.1:0-1047 GCF_000622305.1 Nannospalax galili | reverse complement strand
CTCATAACAACAACATTTCTTTTCTTACCTATTGGAGATGTGAAATTTGCCCAAGACTGCACAGCTGGTAAATGACGAAGCTGAGATTCATTCATTCAGTGGATAGCATGCAGCCCTACCAAGTGCCAAGCACAATGACTAGGCCGATAAACTACCAATGCAGGACTACTGATATGTTAGCTGATGACGCTGACCATGAATGCAATCTCATGGGAGCTCCAGAGTCAACCAAGAGAAGAAGAGATCTGACTGGCTCCATCATATCAGCAGTGTGGTGCTTGCTGGGGTTGCGGGATATGGACAACACTGAGCAGGACAGTAGCCACAGCTGGATCACAGCAAGATTAATTAGGTCACACGCATATTAAAGCAGTCCAAGTGGAAACTACCATTGCATCTCTAATTTCATTTGTGAGAAAGGAGAAAGAGAAGGAAACATTTGAAACCATTTTTGAATGTCTGTTCTGAGCCAGGGATTCATTGTCTTATGAAACAATTCCACATAGCAATCTTCTAAGACAAGTACATCTTATTTCACATTTTGCATCTCTCTGGATTTCACTTTTTGGATGCCTAATGCAGGGAGAGAACTCATTTGTCTCGGCACTGTTTTGAGTTGAACCTATCACATTGCAGTCCTTCAGTGAATGGCTGTTTTTCCATGAGATTTTGTTAAGGGTTGCTCAGCGTCCGTTTACTCCTTCTTTCTTACACAGAGGTCTTGTTTGTTTGGAGAGGCAATATGATCAGAGCACACACACCTTTCTAGTCTGCCTTGTAGACAGCACAGGCCATATGAGCCACCCACTCACGAGAATGGCACCTGAGCAGAGGTTCAAGGTTGTGGTTGCTGGGAAAGGAGGAAGACTCAGTTTGTGCTACCTACTAAGATCTGGTTCCTTACAGTTCCTCATAGATTCAGAATACAGTCATGATGTTGGGGCAAGGGAGATGTCTTGTGGTTTCAAGGAGAGCTGCAAGTCAAGATGGAGGTGCAGAAAGTAGACATCTGGTAGAAGTTGGTTGTAACCCTAATGACCAACTTGA
>NW_008470393.1:0-1045 GCF_000622305.1 Nannospalax galili | reverse complement strand
CCATCTCCTCATCCAGTAATGAGGGACTTTTACATATACCATAGCAATCAAGCTAGGCTGTAGGATGTCCACTTTACAGATGGTCTACCACAATGATCCAAGTCACAAGGTTAAGCTGTAGCCTTGACTTGCGCCTGTGTTGTTAGGGAGCACAGAACTCAGAAGAACATGAAACCAGGCGTGTGGGGGAGGTGGAGGAAGCGGTCCACAGGCCCATCCCCTTGTCCTAACTGCAGTTCAAGTGCCTCACCTGGCACTGAAGGCCATTTTCTGAGTCCTCTCCAAGCATGAGTCAGCCCTGGCCAGAGGCCTTCCCACCCAAGCCTGGGGCTGGTTTCTAATGAGTTCCCTGCCAGTGTCTCCACCTCTCTGCTGCCACCTGTGCATACTGTAAACAGCTGGCTGGTGGGAGGGATGCTGTGAGGTTGTGGGCTAGTTTTCCAGAAAACAAATAGCACACAATGCAAACTGAGAGGCCAGGCCTGGGACATGGGGCAGGAGTGCCCTGGGGCCACCCGAACTGAGCTGGAGCTGAGGTGGCCTCTGCATGATGTCAGGGCTCCTGTAAGCTGTGTGACCAGTGCCATGTCACCTGATCTCCTGAGCCTCACAGTCCCCTGTAATGTGAGGTGGTAAATACAAACACCTAAACACCCCTAGTCTGACATTCTAGGGTATCAGACTGGACTCCACATCCTTTATTGGCTTTATTAACTAATACAAGTTTTATCTAATAATACTTATCGTACCTTCTGACCTCGGAGGCTACCAGATTCTGGCAGTGCCTGGTAGTTTCTACAGGGCTATGGGGGTAGAGAGTGGGCAGGGGCCATCAAGATCATGGACAGAAACTCATTTACTAAGCCAAAAGATCAGGTCAAAACTCTCTTTATGGCCTCATCTGCTAGGTGTGGCCATCAGAAGGGTCCTGGACAAACATAGGTTAGGAGCCTCACCCTCTTCCCCCTCAGGAACATGCAATCGCTGGTTTGGGCTTTGCTCCAGGACCCGGCCCTAAGTGGAGGAGGTCCAGAAGACCTGGGGA
>NW_008470392.1:0-1022 GCF_000622305.1 Nannospalax galili | reverse complement strand
TTTTTTTTTTTTTTTTTTTTTTTTTTGCTTTTTGAGGTAAGGTCTTGGTATTATAGCCTACATGGCCTCAAACTTGCTGTCCTCCTGCCTTCTGAGTGCTGGGACTATGGATGTGCATCACCAAACCTGGCACTATTTTGAGTACATGTTTAAACTAAGGACTGCTCCCATATAACTAATTAAGAGCATAACTGTGCTGGTTTGAGCTAACACCAATACATTATTAAACATATTTAGGAAGGCAGATAGTTGCTTACTACCTTGCCCTTGATATTCAGTATGGAAGAATTTACAGTAAGCATGATACAGCAAGGTTTAATTCAGAGTCTGTTTTCTATTATGTCTCATAAAACCTCAAAAGTGAAAAAAGCTGTGACTACTCATAGCAAGAACAATAAATAGTGTCTTGTCGCTAACTATTTCATACTTCTGCTGTCACCTAGTTTGGGACAATGCTGCCTAACTGACATTTCTACACTACCGGCTCTGGGGAAAGAGGAAAACAGAAAGATCACTTCCTATCTCCGGGTTGCACTGTGATTAAACACTGCTGGGAGATTTAACCTTGACCTACAAATCCTGCCCTCCGGTGCAGAATCTATTGCAAGGCTGATTCCTTGCAGTCCCATCCCCTACTGACAGTATTATTTGCATGTCCCAAAGAGAACATTATCCGAATAGTCCTAATGCTACAGTTCTCACTGTCCCAAACTTTTGTTCCCAGCTGAGTTTGAGTGCCTGAACACCTCTGAGGACTCTGTCAAGAACACAGCCATTCTAAGTGTTCATAACTTCTGATGTATAGGAGTGTTTTTAATTAATGTCTGCTTCAAATGCTATCTCCCTTCTCTTCAGGCCATTTCCTTGTCTATGTGGAGATTTAGAATAATTTCCTTCCTCCATTACGTTGTTCCTTTGAGGTATTTTATACTCAGAGTGCCTGCTCCTCTCTTTCTGAGACTTTTTTGTTTCAGGCAAAATGTGTTTGCTCTCTGGCCTAACCTGCTGTCGTGCCGTGCCTG
>NW_008470391.1:0-1046 GCF_000622305.1 Nannospalax galili | reverse complement strand
GACTGAGCACCGTAATCAAGGCCACACAGCTGGGAAGTCCTGACGCTGACATTCAGGATTGGAGCATCGGGATCTAAAACTGCTTAACCACTGTCCTGCATTCCTGCTTTATGAAGAAAAAGGCCAAGTTCAAATGCGGTCTAGTTGTGTGGCCAAATCTGTTCTCTTATGCATTACTGTAAGTCAGACAAGCGCTCTCTCAGTTTCCCCATCAACTTGACCCAGCGATGGCAAAGGTCACGTTAAATTGCCCCTTTTAGGACTTCAGAGTTTTAATAATCATAACACTTACAGTTCAAGGATTTATGTCTTTGTAATTTTCTTCCCACCAGATAATGATCTTTTCACAGTGACTATTGCATCTAACTCACTTTAATCATCATCAACATTGTGATTCCTGGTGGACCTCAGGGCCCGAGGATTAAGTCAGTCCCTCCACTCCAGTCCTGCAGACTGTCATGGACACCGGTGATCTCACTCTGAATCTACATGTCCCCTTCTGTCTTCAGTCCTAACTCCCACGTCTAACTTCCTCTCCAGTCCTACATGTAAGCTTTCTAGTGGACTGATGAGTTTCCACATGTATGTCCTATGTAACATGTAGTAGTATTCGGCACATGTGTATTTTTAATGGGCTGAGATGGTGCATTGCACGTCTAATCTTGAACCTCTAGTCTGTAGCTTCCCCCTGTTCCACAGTGTTCATCTGTAAACATCATCGCCCACACCCTCTGGGACACCTGGTTCTCTACCCTACCAAGCAGTGCTGTGTTTTCATGTGGCTCTGCATCTCTGGGATGTGTGAAGTCTACAAAGCAGTCGCAGGGTGCTGGGGATGCAAAAAAGCAAACAAACAAAAGTAAACTGAATGGGTTTTAATCACGACTCAACACAATATTGATGTAATCAGTTCTGCAGGCAAAGAGAGACTCGTTCACAGCCAAACCCCTGGGTGGGCAATTCTTTGGGGATAGAGGAGGCTGATTCTCTTTTTAGATGCTGGGAATTGAACCCAGGTCCTCTGGAAGAGCAGCCAGTGCTCTTAA
>NW_008470390.1:0-1047 GCF_000622305.1 Nannospalax galili | reverse complement strand
GGGAAGCTAGCAAGCCAGTAAGCAGCATCCCTCTGTGGTTTCTGCTTCAAGATCCCGCCTTGAGCTCCTGCCTTGGCTTTTCTTGACGATGGACTGTAACCTGCAACACGAAATAAACATTTTCTGCCCCAACTTGGTTTTGAATATGGTGTTTACCATAGCACCGGAAATCAAACTAGGACAGGAAGGGCTATAAAGTTCCTATAAACAGCTACACAGTGTGGCCAGCTGCTTTTTGGATTCTTTCTTCAACTCACTATTTCCATCCTCAAAAGAGTTCCTTTCTTAAAAAGCTGTCATTGTTTCTATTTCTAACTACGTGTCCCTGGCGTAGCCCTTTGCCCTGGGACACGAGTCTGGGCTCAGACACCCTCTGAAGTCTGATCTATTACTCAGCACTTCTAAGCATCTTTTCCTTGAAGCTCCGCTTTCTCACTGTTCCTCAGACCTCCATGGTTAAATCCAAAGGCATGACTTTATCTCCCTCCTCCTAGCGGCTGCTAGGGTTTTCAGATTCCCTGTGCTGTTGGTTTCCTCTCAAAAGTCTAATAAAATTGTCCTCGAGTTTCCTTCTGATTCTGTTCTACGATTGTTTCATTGGTGAAATTAACAACCCGAAAAGGTAAACTAGAGTTTCACCAGTAACAATACACTGCATTAAAAAGATTGGCTCTGCCCCTCCCCCTACACATCCTTGATGGCCTCCAGGGCAGGTTTTGGTACTGACAGCAAGTGTCTGGAGAGCACCGGGTGCCCACCACACAGATGCAGGAAGCAGTGTCATCGGGCAGGCAGGTTGCGATGTGCAGGGTGCTGAGCCTAGCAGCCGCATCCAGAGTTGCTGAGAACCTTCCATTCGACTTTTTGTTCTCTTGGTAAGTCATGATTGCCAGGGGTACAGGGCTTCTTCGTCTGTCCTGTTTGTCTCATCTTAAGTTGTTAAAGGGGCTCACGGTGTAATTGCATTGAAGAGTGCAGTTCTCTCCCCGCAGGACAGTCAGGGACCCAGGACGCTGCTCCACCTGGGTCTTGCCACTCACCCCTATT
>NW_008470389.1:0-1047 GCF_000622305.1 Nannospalax galili | reverse complement strand
CCCCAAATGCTCTTCAGAGTGGGTCTACTATTTTTGATGCAGGTACTTAGTACTACATATTTTCCTATGAGAGCTGCTTTCATTGTGTCCTGTAGATTTTGGTATGGTACATTTTAATTTTCAATAAATTCTAGATTTTTTTTCTGTTTGATTTCTTCCTTGGCCCAATTTCCATTTAATAATGTGTTATTTAATTTCTGTGAGTTTGTGTACTGTAGTTTCTATTGCTGTTTACATTGAGGTTTGTTCCTTTGTGGTCAGAGAGAATCCATGAGGTTGTTTCATTTAATTTTATTCAGAATTGTTTGTGTACTAATATGTGGCCTAGTTTGAAGAAAGCTGCTGTATCCTTTAGAGTTTGGGTGGAATGTTCTGTAGAGTCCCGCTAGGTCCATTTGATTTATGTTGACATTTAACACTGGAATTTCTTGATTCAATTTTTTTCCTGATTATCTGTCTATTGTTGAAAGTGTACAACTGAATTCACTGACTATTACTGTGTAGTCATTCACTGGTCGAAGCGCATAGTGGTTCAGGCACTATGGGAATGAGTTGGGGGTTCCTCACAAAGCTAGTTATAGATCTATAAGTGAGTCAGGTATATAGAACAGTCTTGGACATATACCCAAAGGACTCCATGTCCTACTACAGAGATATCTGCTCCTCTATGTCCACTGATGCTCTATTTTTAATATTCAGCAAATGAAAACTACCTAGATGTCCATCAACTGATGACTGGATAATGAAAATATGGCACATATACACAATGGAATGTTATTTGGCTGCTAAGAAAAATGATGGAGCTGGAAAAAATCATCCTGAGTGAAATATCCTAGATCAAGAAAGACAAATGTAGCACATGTGATGAGAGCTGTGAATCCTTAGGTATGTTTGTTTCAATTACTAAATCCACAGACTTCAGGACACTAGTAAGGGATTGTGGGGGATTTCTGAGAGGGGAGTTAGAATGCAGTGATATAAAGGGAGAAAGAAGAATAATGGAACAGGAAGGATTAAATAGGGTGGGGAATGGGAGGGAAGGTTAGA
>NW_008470388.1:0-1045 GCF_000622305.1 Nannospalax galili | reverse complement strand
TAAAGCTGTAATTAAATGCTTCTAATCATGTGGTTATTAAATTTTTAAAAAAGAAAAAAGAAAATCACTCATTCAAAGGAAGCCATTTCATCCCCAGCACCCAGGAAAGAGAAAGGTTGATCTCTGAGACAGATGTCACCCAGGCCTGCATAGTGAGTTCCATGTCAGCTGGAACTACAGAGGACTCTAGTCTGAAAACACCGATGGCTATCTAACAAAAAAACACAGGTGCCAGAAAGGAGAAACCAACCTTCAAGTTTTTGGTCAGTGTGGTGTGAGAGACTCCCAAAATAATATAGTCTATTGCCCGTGATCACCTGCCATAAATTGAATGTAAAACCCTATTACTAAAGGCAGGACATAGTTCAGAAACAGGATTTGAAGCATTGATCTGGAACTGACCTGGAAGCCTCCTCCCTGAAGACTGACTCTCAAAGTATTGCAAGACACTATGCAAGCTTTCAAGGGAGAGAGCCATTTAGTGGCTCTACCCAGCTGTAAAGCCTAGTAAAGATAGCAGGGACTGACCAGCAAATCTCTATTGGCACAACTGTGGCAAAATTGTCATGTGGGTAGGCAACAGCTGTCTAACTGGACTGCTCAATGGGAAGATACTCACTGAGGTACTGTAATCAAAGCCAGATAACACTTGTCCCTATGGGGTCATATATTCTAGAGAAAACAATTCTGTCACATTCCTAGGCCCAAGTATTTTCTTCCTGTTCTAAATACATATCTTTATATTTACAGATACCTGCTCCTCTCCACACTCATCAAACAAGCTCCTTTTTGAAACAAATGGAGACTGTTACAGAGAACTACAACTAGTCAGAGAGAATTGTCTGTGAGTTGCCCAGTCCTGAGTGACATATCTGCAATGCAGCCTATGCACCTTAGACTCAGAGAACATAGCTGAACAAGGGATAGAAAGGTTTTTATTGCATGTCTCAATTTTCACCAGTGAAGTTTCTTCATGCAGCAATGGGGATTAACCCAGGAAGTCATAACTAGCAAAAGTGTGCCAGGGATTCGAGCCAGCAACCCC
>NW_008470387.1:0-1047 GCF_000622305.1 Nannospalax galili | reverse complement strand
AATGTATATATATATATATATATATAATAAGACCTATAGAGTCTAATATGTGTCTCCAAATGTTCTTCAGTGTGGGTCCATTCTTTCACTGGAGCCTGGTTAACCTACTAAGAGTCCCATCCTTGAAACAAACTGTCTCTGCCCCTCACAGAAGCCATTGGTTGCCACATTTCCTTAGATTGGGATGGGGTTTCTTACCCCCTTCCTCAAGTCTCTCCTGGGATTTTGTCTTGTTTGAGCTTGCATGAGACTTGCTGTCCCATGGTGACTAAGCTGTTATTATTGCTGTGAGTTTATGAATAACTGACCTGCTGCCTAGAAAATTGTTTCCTTGTGATCATCCACCACCTCTGGGTTTTACAGTGTTTCCACCTCCTCTTCAGCAATGATCCCTGAGTTTTGAGAGGCAGAAGTTTGATATAGGTGCCCTATTCAGGGATGAGCACTCTGTAGCCTCTTGTTCTCTGCCAAATGCCCAGTTGTGGGTTTCTGTGATAATCACTATCTGCTGGATAATGAAATGTCTTTCATGAAAGTTGAGAGATGCATTTATCTATGGGTATTACAATAAGCCATTAGGAGTAAGTTTGATATGATAATAATTTAGTAGAAAACTAGTATTATTTTCTTCCCTAGGGTGTCTGACACTTCTAACCTCAAGTTCCTAAGCCTGATATCAATATCAGGTATGGACTCTATCCTCTGAAGGAGACCTTTACTCCAATTAAAAAGTGTTTGATTACTTCCATAATATTTGTACCATAATTGCACTGGTGAGGCAGTTGTTGTTGTAGCTTGTAGGAGTTGCAGCTGGGTAAGGTTCATGCTAAATTTTCTCTTTAGGTAGCTTGCATAGCACCTTCCAGCACTATGGACACTAGTCAGTAGAGATGAGGACAGAAACTCTTTTCTTCAGGCTTATCTGGGACATGGTATCCAAGCCCTGACTCAGGGAGTCATTTAAGTAACAGAGTCATTGTGACAGGTGGGGTTGGAGGGCCTCTGCTCTCTAGCGTTGTGTTCCTAGATGAAGGGGAAAGACATGAC
>NW_008470386.1:0-1046 GCF_000622305.1 Nannospalax galili | reverse complement strand
AGGGCTACTATACAGATTAACCCTGTTATCACCACAACCCAGCTCTGCTGAATGGCCACACATCCACCTGTCTACCTAGCACTCACCTCTAGGTCAGGCCAAGATCAGACCAAAATTCATGGCTGCTTGCTTGGCCTCAGTGATTGGGTCTGACCCCTGTCCTGGGTGTTCTGGGGCAGTTTTTTCCAGTCTTGTTTGCTCAGTGCCCATTGTGGACACAGAGGGCAGACAAAGGAGACTCAGGAGGGGTCCGATGCATCTAAGACAAGCATGAGATGAGAGCACAGACACACAGCTGTCTCCTCAGCACCTTATCCAGAAACTTCCATGGCTCTGTTTCCTGTAAACACCACCTTGTCACAAAGAGGTTTATACCCAGCCTGGGTGAGTATTTTTAAAATGGGGCTGGTGAATGCCACCGGGTGCTTGGCAGCCATTCTTTTGAGAACAGCCACCTGAACCGCATGGAGCACGTTCTGCAGAGGCCAATGGGCCCTCAAGGAGGCGATGCAGTTGCTGGAGAATTGGGTCAAATTTACAAATGGAAGCTATTTGGAGGAGACTGCAATCTCGATCACCAAAAGCTTTAGAAGGAACGAGATTTTCATGACTTATTTTATCACATTCTTCCAAGCGCCACGTGATGGACAGAGTGGGTGCCCAGCAAGGTTTAGAAAACAAAAATAGCAACTATACCATTGGAATAGTGCCAGAAGAGGCCCTCTGGGACCTACAGTAATGAGCAGGTGAAGGCAGCCTGCTCTCAGCTCTGAAATAAGTGCCACTTAGGGGCCAAGACCTGCTTCTAATGCAGGACTGCAACGTACAGCCATTCTCTAGTCACGCTGTTAGTGAGCTGGAAATCTTCTAACACGGAACCGATGCAAATTTCTGCTCAGGCTCTACTCAAATTATGAACCAAAACTTTTTTCTCACAACTTGTTATGGTTTGAGTATTAAACAGCCCCCGTAGCTTCACATATTTCAACACTTGGTCCCCAACTGTGGCACTGTTTGGGTGGGTTGTAGAGCCTGTGGGAGTTTGA
>NW_008470385.1:0-1046 GCF_000622305.1 Nannospalax galili | reverse complement strand
GGGGCTGTGACTTTTCTCCATGATACAAAGGATTTGGCAGCGAGAAAATGTGTGACAAAGAAGAAAAGTGGGGCCATGAGGACAAATTTCACTTCTTTGAAGTTTTGTCTTGGAGATGTTCACACTGATCACCTGGTAACCATTAAGTCACCACGCCATGGATACCACTCATCCTTCTGCTGGGCAACACTCCCTCCACAGTAAATTGCCTTCCATCTCTAGCCTAGCTCTTGTCAGTCTTGCCTCACTGTTATTATGCACAGTAATGGTGTGTAAGATATTAGCCTGTCGTTATATATAAACATGTCTAAGGAAAACTCATTTCCAGGAATCATTTTTGAAAATGAATCCAGAAGAGAGGTAAAAGCTTACTTTCTGTCTCCAAGGACAACATAAAGTAACTCTGAGGCTTGTAATGAGGATCGTTTAAGGTGGGCTTTATGCCCCATGGGAACACAAGCATGCTCTGGGATGTTATATGGGGCCCAAGAAAGAGTTAAGCTGGAAACAAGCAGCTTTCCTGTGCTGCCACTGTGCCATTCCTTAAGGGTATGAACAACTACTTACCATGATTCTATTTATTGTATTATGGTTAATAACACGTGACCAGAAAATAATTTTTACCATTTTCCCTTTGGTGCTATTAAGTCTAATTTCCTTGTTTCAATAACATAGCATCAGTGTCTTCCTGTTATCTATTAAAGCAATGCTTTAATTTATTATAAAATGTATGCTACACACGACTCTCCCCACGCAGGGGTGGTGATGCTCCCAAGAGTCAAGCACTCTGCACGTACCCAGTGTTTTCCCAGTTTCTTTCTGACAGCCTTCACCACTGAGTAGTGAACTTGGAAAGTAGGGCCTGCATGTGGCACTTTGACAGCTGCATGGCAAGTGACCAACAATTGACCACTCTCACCTGTAACTGCACACGGGAACAGCCAAACCAGGTTTCTGCATCAGAGGTTTCTCCAGGAGGAGGGAAGGAAAAGGATTTAGATGCTGACTCATCTAGAAAACAGATTATCTTTAGATTTTTTTTTTTT
>NW_008470384.1:0-1046 GCF_000622305.1 Nannospalax galili | reverse complement strand
TGCCCTATGAAGCAGCCATAAAGTCAGTTGACATATAAGGGGTGGCTAGCTGCACTTCCTTTTAGGGTTCACCCTGACATTTCAGATATTTCTCTAAAAGCTGTTCTGAGTCAGGTTTGGAGTGTCCTTGTGGGAGCTCCTTATCCTCTCTCTGTCTGGCTCCTGTCTGGGTTGCTTGCTCCAGCAGCCAGACTCTATTGTTTGATCCAGACCTGCCCTGCCAGGAGTCCCACCATCCTTATGCCTGGCCTCAGTTTCAGGGATACCTTCTGGAGGAATGGGTGGCTTTCTGTTTCTGCTCACCCAGCTCTGTCTCTGCTACTGGGGTGCTACCCCCTATATTACTTTGCCTAGTTCCAGGTGAGTGGGGTCCCACTGAGAGAGCTAGCCTTAGTCTTGGGGCTAAAGTGCTAAATGGGCATGTTGGGAAAGGACAGTGACTTGAGATGGGAAATAATGGAGACTGGACAGAGAGGTGGTATCAGCGGTGGGGACGGAGGCTCGGCTTCATGGTGTCACCTGCTACCGTTTGGGGAGTTCTTATAATCTTTTAGGGACCTCAGGTAGGCCGTGGATACACCATGGAAAAGGATTTCAGGAGGAGCCAGTTAAACGCAGAGCTGGTGTTTATTAAAATAGGAAGAAAGGTGTTCAGGAAGAAGGCACACCTGAGTTTGCTGTGGGTTTGTCAAAGATGGGCTGAGTGTATGTTGGCAGTCATTATAGATGTCATCGTGTGGCCCTGAGTAGCATCTCAAAGGATTACTGAGAAACTTTCTCTTTCTTTTCCAGTTTTTTGAAAAGTGAGTTTATAGGGTGGTTCTGGAGGGGCCTTAGATAGGATTACAATCTGATAAGAAAAGCCAGGAGCCTCCAGGATTGCACCAGGGGGTTAGGGCTTGTCCTTTCTGCAGTGGGGCTTATGGTGAGATTCCTAGAAAACTGAAGGTTTATACCAGGAAGGAAGAAAGGCCTTAAGCAATCAGTTGTGCAGAACTCTTGCTTCTTGGCTGGTGAGCGTCTCCATCCAGACTCCTGGGTAAGGA
>NW_008470383.1:0-1046 GCF_000622305.1 Nannospalax galili | reverse complement strand
CAGCACACTCTGCCTAACTATGGCGCTACTAGACTTGCTCAATGCAAGGTTGCTTTAACGTGTAAAAAGCTCAGCACACGTGAAATGCAATAAACAGAGTGCGACATGGGACACAGCCATGTTCTGCTACAGCCACCCGCATGGCCAGGCCAGCATGCCCCTTGCTCTAGCTTGCCGGCTTGGCCGAGTCGGAAGTAAGGGTGCCTCTTCTGGGTTCTCTGACCTCACTGATGGAGCCTGTGCTCACATCTGCCCACAGTGGGGCCCGGGCTATCCACCTACTCTCTCTAAATGGGCTGGGATCTGTCTCTGCTCTGCCCAGAGAAGCACACAGGGCACTGGCTGAGACCCACAGCCAGCAGAGGCTGTGCACTGCAGTCCCTGCAGGGAGCCCTCTGGGCTTGCCACAACACACAGCTGCCCAGACAGAGCACTTTCCCTCTCCCCCTGGCTGGACTTCAAAGAAAATGTCAGGTCCCTCAGGGCTGTCAGAAGACGACAGCCTGAAGAGGCACTGAGTTCTAAAGCCAGAGAACCTGCCTGCTCTGCTCGTCCTGCCCAGTCTGTGGGGCCACTTCCTGCCACACACCTCCAGGTATGCACCAGGCCCCAGCAATATGCAGGGCCTTCTGGGTTTCAGACTCAGACTCACTTCACAGCGCTGAGGCACAGAAAGCCTTAGCCCTTTGTCCACAGCCACCAGAGTTCACTCGGGCAGAAATGAGCTAGGCCCAGGGCTGGTCGACTCCCACGTCAGCTCTTATACATCGTGATAAACTACGACCCCACACACGCATGGAGTGTTTCCGACCTCAAGCAGGCTAACGGGGCTGAAGATGTGGCCCTGTGCAGGCCAGGGCTCCTAGGGATCCAGAGTAGAATGTGACGAGCGGTCCTTCAGCTGGCCAGCAGCTGGTTTCCCACCCTCCTCTCTTAGGCCAAAGCCAAACCTTACCCCTAGGGGCCCCAAGCAGGGGTGACTGTGCCATAGCCCCCAGAGGATCATCCGAGGCCTGATGGGCAAGGCAAGGGAGGGCTGCAGACCC
>NW_008470382.1:0-1046 GCF_000622305.1 Nannospalax galili | reverse complement strand
AAGCCAGTGAGCAGCGTTCCTCCATGGTCTCTGCTTCAGTCCTGCCTCCAGGTTCCTGCCCTGGCTTCCCTCGGTGACGGACTGTGGCCCTCATATATAAGCTGAAGCAGCCCTTTCCTCCCAAGTTGCTTTTGGTCAGAGTAAGCACGGCAACAGAGATACAAAGTAGAGAGGGGAATGTTGTATGTTGTCAGCAGTCGTCAGCTCCGTCGAAGTTCAGGACTGTCAGCCAAGGAGAGGCTTAAAGAGAGAGGAATATTTGTCTTACTCGTGTCCCTTTAATTTCCCATGTGTTTCCATCCCACTCCTAAAGGGAAGAAACAAAGTAAAGCCTGAAGTTTGTCTTAATGACTTCTAACAGAGTCATTCCCGTCTGATTCTTAAGTGGCATGCTTCCTGTTTTGTTGTGCAGAAAGGCGACCTCCCCACCGAGATGACCCCTCACCTCTGACCAGAGCCCCCACTTTGCTCAGTTGACGTTTATTTCCCTGTTCCATCCACTATGTCTTCAGGGCCCTGTCTTATGTATCTGAAGGTAATAATGTGGCCATGAAATCACAGCACTTATTCTGGGTATGTATGTGGTAGGTGGACTGCATCACATCTGAGGTGAGTGAGGGGCTACAGCCAGCACACCCTGTGGGCGCCTATCTCTGCCTCGCAGCAGCGGCCACCACCCCGGAGTTGACAGAAACATTCAGGAGGGCAGAGTTATATGGAGGAGTAGGTAGGAAGGGGACTCAGACAGGGTGGGAGAGGCAAGACGTCCAGCAGACCCTGGGAGACCCCAGATAGTATTCCATGCACTAAAGTTGTTCCTTTTCCGGGGCTAGAGAGATGGTTCAGCTGTTAAGAGCACCTGCTGCTCTTCCAGAGGACCAAGGTTTGCTTCCCAGCACCCACACGGCAGCTAACAACCATCCATAACTCCAGTTCCCGGGCAATCCAACCTCTTCTGGCCTCTGTGGACATTGTACAACATGGGTGTACTTACATACATGCAGGCAAGACACTCACATAAACAAACAATCAATCAATCAATCAAT
>NW_008470381.1:0-1046 GCF_000622305.1 Nannospalax galili | reverse complement strand
AAACACTTCTGATGCTGGAGTCACCAAGTCCCCCACACAGCAGACATCTGAACAAAGAAATCTTGAAAACCTTCCATGTGCCCAGGTCCTTCTCCAGCCCCAACTCAGCCTGATGCCCAGGACTGTCTCAGAGACACACAGCTGATGGAGCTTACACGGATGTGCACGATGAGCTCGGTGGTCAGTCTCTCTGCCAGGCAGGACACCGTGGCCTTCCCATCCTCCAGGAGAACACTGACAGAACGGGAGAACAATTCCATCAGACACCAGACACAGCTTGAGCCTGCAGCCTGCTGTGGGGAGGTCAAGGCCAGCCGGGTACAACCCAACCACTGGGATGCCTTGTGATTGGCACCTGTTACCCATCCAGTACTCAGAGATGGGCCCCATACAATGATGCAGGAGAGCCAGCTCAGATAATGATCCTTGCTAGTTCATGTAAGCACTGTGTTCGTGGTACCCGAGGACTGATCCGATCCCTACAGGATACACATACAACACTACAGGTGTGTTTTCATAGGACACATGCCCCTTTCCATGTGTAGTGCACATATTAGCTCACACATACACACAGTGCCCTTGCATGTATAATATACTTATGAATACGCACAATGCATGTACATCCAGGACTTCGTAGAAATTCGTTTACCGGTGTCATACGCAAAGGAAAAGGCACCCTGGCCCAAGAAATGACTTCAGCCATGTGGTGGGAGGAATTCACACTCTTCCCACACTGCCCAGTCTGTGTTCCCAGGTGTCTTATCAGGGCTCAGGTTACAGGCAGCATGGGGGCAGAGCAGGGCCCGGCCTGTGAGTGACAGGGACTCCTGTCTGGGCTTTAGATTCCACACCGGTTAATTGGACAGGACTTTTGAGACTGGCTCACTGGGTAAAGGTGTCAAGGTGTCTCCTTCCAAAGTTGTGACCTGAGTTTCATCCCCAGAACCAACATGGTGGAAGGAGAAGGACTTGTTCACACACACACACAGAGCACACACAGCTCACCTGAAGTGCGGGTGCTCCTTGAAGAAGGCCTGCTCCCTCCG
>NW_008470380.1:0-1046 GCF_000622305.1 Nannospalax galili | reverse complement strand
TTTTTAACAGTATTTTATGGACATTTACCTCCATCACTATGAACTATGAAATTTCAGATATCATTTTTTTATTTCCCAAGAACTCTTTATTATTATTTCTTTTTTATTGTGCTGTACTCTTACTGTCTTAAATGGATGAGAATATTAATCATCCTTTTATGACATTTTCTTGTCTTCTCTGTGTTATTCCTGTTTTATTCACATTTTTAATTGATTAGTATTTCTTGTGATCATTGTTATCTGCTTGTTTGGTTTTTGTTCCTTTCTTTCATAACAGAGGCACTGAAGAAATGATCGATATCTTTGCAAGCTTCTTTCTAATTAAGAGCGAGGCTTGAAAACATGAATGGAAACTTCACAGTGGCAAGATGTCAAGGAATCATAAGCCCCCCGACCATCACAAAGGGATCTCAAACATCGGTATATTTAATGGTTTTGCTTAGGGCTAGGTTGTCTAAGTAACAATGTCCCAATCAATCCTGTGAAATTGTACTTTGCTTCTGGTATTCTGAGAAATGGATGGCTGGGAAACTCATTGTTTAGAGTATAAACTTCTACTTAACCCTCCTGCATTCAGTAACTGGAATTCAAAACTGCTTTGGTTCATATCTCAGGGGAAAACAAAACAAAACAAAAACAACAAAAAAATAAACCTCTTGTATTCTTCTAGAGTTGGTTGGCTCCCACAATCTGTTCTCCCTTTATTTATTGGTAATAAAGGTTAAGTTATATACATAGCTACCTGGATTGAAACTACTCTTTTGTTATTAGGATCTGGGAGATTTTTAGGTTCCCAGAGTTAGATGCACTTACCAAAATTCTGAATGCTACCATTGTGAAGTAGATTGTTTCCCTTGTCAAATGACTATTGACATTGTCAATATTGGAGTTTTACAGAAGCAGACAATGAAGGAGAAATATTAGACCCTGAATGTAAATGCCGCAGTAGGCCCACATCTCCCATGACAGCAGCCCTCCGGTCAGCTTCCAGGAAACCAGGGTCTTGCATGATTGTCGCCCACCTCCCAACTGCCTTCTGCAATATG